>NC_079158.1:4163578-4463578 GCF_947563725.1 Argiope bruennichi
TGTAGAAAAAGAGATTGCAAAGACCATGCAAGATGTTAAAGATAGCATGTCTCTCAGAACAACTGCAGGCATGTATGGAACATACTACATTATCTGGAAAAAAGTATCTGGACCAGTGGTATGGACTTAGAGCGTACTGAGGTACATATTAATACAATGTTGGGCCTTCTTTTGCATCAATGACAGCCTGCACACGTCTGGAAAGACTTTCCACCAGTTTTTGATAGGTGGCCATAGGATTTGACTTTCAGGTGTCTATCAGAGTTCAAGTGAGAGCTTGCACTGAGGGTGGTCAATTAGGTTG
The DNA here is from genome assembly GCF_947563725.1 of Argiope bruennichi. Classification (NCBI taxonomy): domain Eukaryota; kingdom Metazoa; phylum Arthropoda; class Arachnida; order Araneae; family Araneidae; genus Argiope; species Argiope bruennichi. Next base: position 4,163,883 of record NC_079158.1, read on the forward strand.
GCTATGTAATCTGCGCTCTTATTCGTCCCAACGATTTTCTATGGGATTTAGATTGGGGCTCTGAGAAGGCCAGTCCAGTTTTTGAATACATATTTCATCAAATCACATTTGTGCAAGCCTCAATGTGTGAATGGAGCAGTTATCCTGCTGGAAGAGAAAGGAGCCTTCCCCGAAATATTGCCATAGAGTTGGGAGTGCAGCATTGTCCAGAATGTCCACATACATCTCAGAGTTCATGTTTCCGACCACAGGAACTAATGGACCCAGGCAAAACCACGAAAAACACTCCCACACCATTATACTTCCACCACCAAACTTAACAGTTGGCACAATGCAGTCACTAAAGAAACATTCGTCGGGCATCGACCAGATCCAGATGTGTCCATCTGATTGTCAGACTGTAAAGCAAGATTCATTACTCCAAAGAACAGTTTCACCACATGTCCACAGTCCAATGACGGTGAGCTCTGCACCATTACAATCGATGCTTCACATTCTGTGGAGTGATGTTCGACTTGTGCGGGGCTGCACGACCATGGAATCCCAAGTTTTTTAACTCTCGATGAACAGTCCTGCTGCTAACACTAACACCAGATAAGCTTTGGAACTCCTGAGAAATTTCCACCAATGAGGACTTGTGATTTTGTTTCATTACTCTTTTCAGAGTTCTGTGGCTGCATTCACCAAGTTTATTAGGCCTACCAGTTCGTTTTTCTGCAGTTTCACTGCCTCGAAGTTTCCACTTCACAATTACATCATTCACAGATGATTTAGGTTTCTGTAGAATATCCACAATCTCACGAACTGATTTCCCACAAAGATGGCATCCCACTATACTGCTATGATCAAACTCACTAAGCTCCTTTGACTTACTCATTGCCTCCCAAACACATAAATACAACCTGACAAACCTCTACTAATGCTTTTGATTATGCATCAAATTGCATCACCTACCAAAACCACTTTTTTAAGGGGTGCCCGGATACTTATGGCCAGATACTGAATTTTACATCATTTTATAGATTTTTTTTATTATTATTTTTAAGTAAAACTTGGCATTGGATATTTTAAATGCTTTAGCTTTGATGAATCTTCCTATAGCAAAAGAGAAGTTGTTTAACAAGACTGATCTACAACAATGGAATTAAAAAAAATATAGAGAGATTTTGAAAATGAAACCTTAATAATACAAAAAAATGATTCTGTACTGGTAAATAATCCTGGTCCTGGTAATTTTTAATGAATAAAATTCCCTAAAAACTGATAAATTTCATAAACTTACTATAATATTTCAATAAAATTTATGTTCATTTGAGTAATATAAGCTGTTATGCATTTGTTTAAGACTACACTATGCCCATTTAAAAAATGCCTGTGGTCAGGTTACAATTCAACAGAATTTAGGCTTCATTTGGAATGCATGATTGAACCTTTTAGTTATGATCAGAAACTCCAATATAAACTGTCAAGCTGCCTAAGATTCTGTTGTAGCCAAAGGTGCAAAATACTGGAAAAAAAAACTACACATTTTCTACAAAATAGAAATTCTACTAAAATTTGCAGAAATGTAACTCCTATTCCCCTAAATGAAGTTTGAGTTTAATAAGCGTTTGTACTTCATAGCAAGAATCAATAATCACCAAGATAAATGTATTTTATGAGTAAAGGCTAGTTTAAATAGATCCAGTGTGTTGTATATTGGCCTAAGAGTCATTCCTTCCACTTTCAGGCTTTCTTATCTATTAGAAGTAGTGAACACACAAAAACTATATTTGTTATAAAGGCAACCATATAACTATATTTGTTTAGGTAGATATTTTTTTAAAGTATGTTTTATGATGATATATTTGCTTCAGAACTTTTCCATCTGTTGTGAAGCAGTTCTTTTTTAATATCTTGACAATTAAAAAAAAAAAATGAAATTAAGTACAATCATAATATAGGGAAAAAAAACAAAATAAATTATTGAAATATTCAAAAAATTCTGTTCATTTTAAATAATATTTCTCAATTTTTTTTTATCTTGGTGGTATTATAGTACCTTATTTTTAAATATTTAAGTAAAGATTAATAAAATGAAATAAAATGTCTAATTTAAAGTGTAAAAAAAAAAAAAAAAAAGGAATTCAAGAGAGTTTTTTTAAATATACTTTAAACAAAATTCAAATGGCATTGTTCAAAAAAACCATTTTAAACCGAACATATCTATAAAAAAATTAAATTTTTCTTTATAAACACTTAAAAGTGCTTGATTTTATTTTATTAATGTGATAAATCAAATATAAAATATTTTTTTATTTGAAATAGAAAGAAAACATGAATTTATTAAATTCGTATTTTGTAGTACTGCACCTTAGAAAAGTAATATCTAATATATAAAAATCTCGTGTCATGGTGTTTGTGTTCGTACTCCTCCGAAACGGTTCGACCGATTTTTATGAAATTTTTTATGTGTATTTGGTAAGTATGAGAATAGGTCGTAAAGTATATTTCATAACGCTAGGTAATTAGGATGTCCCTATCCACGTTCAACGTACGCTGATGAGATCAACGCTTGCTTGAAATCATCGCCACTGTGGCGTAATGTTGAAAAAGTCCAGCTAAAAATAAACATGCGCGTCCAAATGCTACACGATCCATCCGCTGACACATTCTCGGACCAATTGTTAGATATCGGTGATGGAAAAGTTGTTGTCTACGAAAATACTGGATGCATAAAATTGCCCACTAATTTCTGCACTGTCGTTGATTTGCAAAATGCTCCCATTGACCGCATATTCCCGATGTACGTACACAATACCTAAATCATGCGTGGCTGGCAGAAAGAGCCATCTTGGCAGCAAAAAATGTGGACTTCGATTATTTAAACTTCAAAATACAGCAGTCGTTGCCAAGCGACTTGGTATTATACAAATGGATCGATACAGTTTGCGATGCTAACGAAGCTGTAAATTATCCAACGGAATTTTTGAACTCACTGGATTTGATAGGCATGTCACCACACCTTCTACGACTGAAAGCTGAATCTCCGGTTATTTTACTTCGGAATTTGAACCCACCACGGTTGTGCAATGGCACGCGATTGTTCATTAAAAAATTGATGAAAAACGTTATCGAAGCCACCATTTTGAATGACAAATTAATTCCGAGCCGAAAATGTTTTTCTGCCACGAATTCCAATGATTCTCGCAGATGTGCCAATTGAATGCAAACGCGTTCAATTTCCTATTAGATTGTCATTCGCAATGACAATCAATAAGTTGCACGGCCAAACGATGTCTGTTTGCGGCTTAGATTTGGGCACACCATGTTTTTCACACGGACAATTATACGTGGTATGTTCTCGCGTGGGTAAATCATCGCACGTATTTGTGTTAGCTAAAGACGGACTGACAAAAAATATCGTACACTCAATTGCTTTGGAATAAAAAATATATTACTTTTTTCACTTTAAGTTTAACTATTAAAAGATCAAACAATGTATATGTTCGTTACGTTAAAGACATTGTATTGAGAAAATGAATAGTTGTTTTTTTTCGTTTTCTTTATTGGCGATCATCGTTTACAGTGCTCCATTCCTCTTTCTTTCATAGATCCCATTACCACATACTTACAATACATTCGCTATTTTTTAATTAACAACCAAAACATTCACTAGAACTAATTTATATGGCAGAACAACGTTTGCCGGGTCAGCTAGTGAATATATGTAAATTAAATAAAAAAAGAGGAAAAATGGCTTACCTTTAAACGTTTTTTTAATTTCTTCATGATGTATTTGTTTTCAATCTGTTCATGAGATTTAAATTCACAAAAAGTATGGTGTAAATCATGGAGTAATGATTTCAAAGCAGCATAATTCGTAAAATCAGTGGAAGTGAGCTAAAACATACAGAATTCATAAACAATTTATTTTCAACATTTAAAGAAGTAAAAAACAAAATCAAACCATTCTGATAAAATGCAGATTCTTTTCCCTGCCTTGTTCAATACTGCTTCATTAGTAGCAAAACATCACATGAAGTTTATATAAATACAATTATGTGCTAAATTATCCCAAGCATAGCAACAGTTTTTATCCAAAAGTATTTTTAAATAATAAATTCTGTAATATACTATTAATAATAAAAATTAAATAATAATTTTTAATCAAGCAATAATTTAATTTTCTTTTCATTCCATTTATAAACTTCACATTAATAAAACAAATAGAAAAATATTAATAAAATTATATACACAGAATAAAGCTAATAACTTATAAGCTTAAAATGAGAAAATAAAATGGATTCATTGAATCAGCAGTAACTTTATTAATGTATCAAAACAACAAAAAATAAATTGCAAAATTTAAAAAAAACCATCAGAAATGTCTGGAAATTAACCAACTTCTAAAATATGAAATTTATTTACTAATAAGCAATATCAAATATTAGGTTCGAAAATGTTCATTTTTATAGAGAATTCTTGTTTTCATTACTATTTTTTCAGAAAATGATATTATATCAAGCATTTAGCTCATAGAAGAGGCTTTTATCATTTAACTCTGAAATTCTTGTTTACCAGAATTATCTCGACATAAATTACTGACATTTAAAATTTTGGTACTTGTATATTAAAAAGCCGCTAACAATTATATGCTAGAAAAAATCACCTAAGATAGTATGCTAATAGGTTTTTTTATAGCTAAAATTTGGCTATGTTTGTGAATAGCAAGCAATTAATACACAAGTACTAAAATTTTAATCATTTTTAAAATTTTAATCATAAATCAAACAATTTCAACTATTTTTTTTGTCAAAAATTTTTTGTACATTCTATTTTTCTCCAATTTCTGTACACTTAAAAATGTTTGTGAATTATGAGTTACTAGGAATTTCCTAACAGCTTAACAACAAACATACTAAATAAGTCAGAATGACATCTAATTCAAGGCTAAACCCATTTTCCAGTGCAATATTTTAGAGCTTATCAAATTATCTCAAAGGCAGACATTATCAAATTACCTCGAAGTTCATGAATTGAATAAAAGAGGTCCTTTTGCAAAATTTTTATCCATTTCCAAATAATTAAACATAAACCGAAAATGCATCGCACAATTCCACACTGTTTAAAAAAGTGGTTTAGTAGACATTAAAATAGAAATTCTTTTCTTCTATCACATCTATAGGAAAAAAGAAAAGGTAGTTGACAAAAGACCTTAATTAATTATGATTTGAATCCAAGAGACAGTACTTAAAGAAAGAAACAAACCTATATATCGCAACTCAATATTCAAGATTCAATTGAAATTTATTGACAATGAATCTTTTTGTTTAGTACATAATATTAAAAGTTTGGCAAAGAAAACATTTTTTTATTATTATTATTTATGGGGTTCTTTTTTTTTCTTTCTTTTTTTCATAAGATATATAAGTTTTAAAATGTTATTTAAACTTTTATTAGTAAGTTTATAGTTGATATATTTATGACATGCAAATTGGAACAGACTGCAATCTGAAAGGAACAAATTATGTTTAATTTGAATTATAGAAAGAAAATAATTCTTTTTAGAGCATAAAGTTTTATTAATAAAAACTGATAAGGATACTTTCAACTCTAAGAAAAAAAAGTTATAGCAAAATCTTAAGGAAAAATTACATAATGTATTCACCCACCCCCCTCCTCCTAAAATCAAATATTTTTTTTTTGTTTGCTAATTATGAAAAAAAGGAGGGATTATAATGGTTGCATTTGTGACATTTTAATCTTATTCTTTCAGAAATTCTTTTTATATACAACACTGAATTATTCAAAAATTTCAAAGAAAGCGTTAGACATCTATTTAAATAAAGTATTTTTTATCCTTAATAAAGAAATATTTATTTAAAAAAAAAGAAAAAAATAAAGAAAGGAAAGAAAGAAATCTTACTCTCCAGCATTGTATAATGGATGAAAACTAATTTTCAAATGCAACGTTATATTACAAACTGAATTTATACATTAAGTAAATATGTCTAATAATAGTTAAAAAAAAAAAAAAAATGTATGCTGCATATCAATACCTAACACTGTTAGATAGATCACTGGATACAGAACAACAAAATTAGGGACAAGAAACTTTGAAAAATGTGAACATCCACTTTAGAAGGTTATAATTAAGTAATTAAAAATTGTGAGAAACTTTAAATATCTGTAATTGTAATCTTTGACTTAATGGAGGTATTTCCTAAAATTCTTATTGATCTAAAGACTTAATCTGTAAATTTGACAGAAAAAGTTACATACAAATAAGTAAAATTCATAATAATTTTATTTCAATAATGAAAGTGAGGATTAAATATATGTATAAACAATGAAACACACATTGAATAATAGTAACAACAAAGAGTATTATTGAAAATTTTTTATAATTAGGAAAAAAATTAGTCCATGATTAACTTGACAGTTTGAAATATAATTTTTTACTTTTTAAGGCAAAATAAAAATTATTTTTGCACAATAATATTACCAATAAAAGCAAACATTTTGCTTAGTTATTAATCAACTAAAAATCAAAATAAAACTTCAAAAAAAATTACTCCAGGATGCACATTTTCAATCTCAAAGACATATTTGTGCTAAATTTGATAAATCTAGGTCAAAATAACTTATCTTGTAAGGAGCAACCACATAAAAAGAAAAATAAGTTTATTTTTATAGTTAGAAGAAATATTAACTTCAAAGATATTTTTCATTCTTACAATAAAATTCTAGTACTCTCATTTTTCAGCAAATACATATTCTAAAAATACATTTCAGCAGTAACATATTCTTTTACTTTTCTTTTTTCTTTGGTACAAACTGAGGAGTGAAAATTCGGAATTAAGTGAACATGTTATAATGATTTTGTATGTGTGTGGCATTCATCATGTGTCTTCATTTTTAAACCTTTACTACAATTTATAAGCACTCTAAGAGATTGATAAAAAAAAATATGATGAATGATTAAAATTATTAACATTTTCCTTTATCAATATTTTTCAATCTAATTAAAATGATGATGGATTTATTTGAGTTTCAATCATTTCTACCATTACATTAAAGTTTATAGATAGATGAGATAACATACAAAACCTAAAAGAATTTGCTATTTTTAAGTCTTTTCAGAAATGGATAAAAGATATAATACATAATTAAACTTACTGTTTCTTTAAATGTTTTTAAAGGATTTTTCAAATCACACTAAGATTAAGTTGGATTTATTGAGTCTGAGTGATTTCTGCTCTTACAATTAATTATAAGTGGGCAAAATTATAGACATAGAACCTAAAATAGTCAGCAATTTTTAAATTTTTTTAAGGGGGAAAAAAAAAATCTTACACAGCCTTGTCAAAGAAGATAAGCATATTTAATTTGAACAAATATAGCATATTTTCATGACAAAATCTAACAATATAGCAGATAAATGTGTATCAAAATATTTTATTGTTCTTTAAACCTGACATTTTACTTTGTAAAAACTGCTTTTTTTTTTTTTTTTTTTTTTTTTTTTACAGAATCTGAAAGCAAAGCTCCTCTAACATACTAGCATATCAAGTTCAGTGACTAATTAAAAAATTTTATGATTTTGTTAACTACTAGGTAACAAGTTGTTGTATGAATTTAATTTTGTATCATATTTATTTTCATGACAAAACTCAAATTTTAAGAAAAAACAAAGATTGAGAGCAAGTGATATCCAAGTACTTTAAAGTTGCAGCAACCATAAATTTTTTTAGTATATCTGTACAAGTTTAACCAGTAATTTATTCATTTTGTTTGGCATATAATATTTAAATTCATCATTAATCTATTTCCTTCAAGCATTTTCAGGGGGAAAAAATAGGAAAATTCTTCTTTGAAATACTTTATTTCAGAATAGTCCTAATATCTTCTGCTGTGCCTATGCAATTTTAGCAAGTAGTATTTTTCAACCACATGCTTTATTTAGAAGAAAACATTGTAAAAATGAACATAACATCTTCCCATAGTGAAATGCAATTTTAGCATCCCCCTATGCAATTTTAGCAAGTAGTATTTTTCAACCACATGCTTTATTTAGAAGAAAACATTGTAAAAATGAACATAACATCTTCCCATAGTGAAAAAAAAAAAAAAAAAAAAAAAAATTCTAAATCCAAAATTTAAAAATAAAGAAGAAAATAAATAACAATTGATGGAAAACAAAACAAAAAATAACATCTAAATTATTGTAAAATAATTATCAAAATTACAACACTATGTAATAATTGCTTTATAATAAATTAATATAAAAATAAATTTCCTATACTTCTTACATTTCATAATTTTGTCCAACCCCATTCACATAAATCTTTATAAAAACAGGAGAGAAAAAATTACTACAAATTATTTTGAAGTTAAATTTTTAATCAAAAATTGGTAACTGTTTAGTTACGATTTCTTTATTAAAAACTTATCTACATAAAGTGAAAAGCAAACTAATAACTGTATTTTTACGGCAAAATTTAAGGTAGGCAGAAATGCACAATGTAACATCATAAGTTTTGCAGCTTTATGAATACAAGGCATAAGCTGCAAATGCAGACAATTAATTTGGTTGGTATATTAGAACATACACCAGGTTTCTAAATAATACAAGTTAAATGCAAATCATAATCTTAAATTTTAAAAACTTCACTTCATAAACTATAAGAAACATGAACAACATACATTTAATTTATGTGAAACACAGTCAGTATTCTTAGCAAGCAAGCTTATCTTCAACCTGAGTGAGTTGAGAAGGCAGAAAAGAGTGGAGTGCAAAACAGAGTGGATTGCAGTGAAACAATAAGATTGTGATAAATATGACTGAACTAGACTGGACTGATATAAAAGCACTCCTTCCTTTATGGACTAATCACAAAATATCCCAAACCACTAGGTTTAGAAATTTGACAAGAGTTTGGCTTTAGGGATAAGTAAAAATTTCTAAGAAAAATTATTTTCATTAAATTTTAATAATTATCCTAAACTTTGGCAACACTTTACAATAACTTTGGAAAGTGTTATAACACAAAAATCTTTCTGCATCATCTAAAAATTCAACCAATTAGTTTTTAAATGATATTTCAGTTGCATGCATTCTTTTCTTTAATTTTAACTAGCCGCCTTTGGCGACTAGCCGGTTCGCCAATCTTAATGCTCGTTAAAATTTTAATAAGTAAATATTTTATGTAACTCGTATTTTAATAGCTTCTTCATCAAAATAGTTTAAAACTTCAAATTTTGATAGTAATATAATTCATTCATAATATTAGAAAGGCTTTCAGCCATAAGTGATATGTATCTCTAATTTTCTGTTAACTCCCGTAGAATTTATGCTTTAAATTAAAAAGGAAATGGTTAAATTTCAATTAATATAAGAACATTTTTTTACTGAAACGAAGCCTTTTTTTTTTTAATATGAGTACTGAAAACAGAGTAGCAGAGAATTTAAACCTTATATATCTTAGAATATCTTTCTTAATACAGTAGACTCCCGATTATCCGCGCCTGCCGCACAAAGTTTTTTTTTTTTTTTTTGACTGATTTTTTCAAAAAGATGCAGTTCTACAGTTATGCTTTTGTAATTACATAATACATTACAGTATTAAAACAGTACATATGTATTAATTTTTCTGTGTATCCTTGACGCCTCTCGTAAATACTAAGCACTTTTCTATTTTCATTAACAAAATGCATTTTAGGTTAGTTTTGAGTGATATATTAAAATATTAAGCGTTAGTTAAACATTTCCTGCTTTTTATTTTACGTTTTATTGTACATAAAACGATTTTTCAAAGTTGAAATGACTGTTTTCTTTTTTGCTATACCCGTTTTTAGCTTTTTTCGGATTATCCGCGATTTTTGTTATCCGCGGCGGCCACGCCACCCAATTCCGCGGATAATCGGGAGTGTACTGTATATAATATCTCACGAAGTTTTCTACAAAATTTTCTCAGATTCATCATGAATAGATCAATTAATTGATAATGTCTGGTTTTATATGCATAAAACTCTAAGAAAATAAACATAATCGTTTCAAATAATCGGTCGGAAACATGTTAAGCCTTCAAAACCGTTGAAAATAGAGTAGATAGTCCGTATCCGATGAAAATAGAGTTGTCAACAACCAGAACACAATGCGCATGCGTGAATTTTCTACGCCATTTGGGGTAACGCTATGCAGATTAGAAATTTTTGATTCCCTTAATTCGGTTTTATTTTAATTCAAAAGTGCTTCAGAATGAATCTGAAAGATCGATTAATTCATAAAATTTAATTTTAAATGCAACAAACGTTAAGAAAATAAACAGAATCGTTTGAAATAATCGGCCGAAAAATGTTAAACCTAACCTCTTTAGTGTGGGAAAAAAACTGAAACCTTACTTATTTGGCGGTGGGGAAAATGAAAGATTTTTTTGGCGGGAAAGTTAGTTTTTAATTAAAATTTCAAAAAAAAAAAGGGACCCCTGGTGCACATTCCCGACCCCCAAGGTATACACGTACCAAATTTGGTAGCTGTAGGTCAAATGGTCTTTTCTGTAGAGCACCAACACACACATTGAGCTTTATATATAAGTATAGATAGATAGATAGATAGATAGTAGGGATTGCAATACCGGACCAAAAGTTCAATACCGGTTTCGCTATTTTTTTTAGAACTTAATACCGGGATACCGGTTTTAATACCGGTATTAGAAATATTAGAAAACACAGGTGTTTCTTTGACAGTTTTATTAGAGTGTAAATATCACAAAATTTTTTTAATTTTTAAATTATAACAGTATATAAAGAGTCGCAAAAAAGTAAAGAAACATCTTACTTATTTAAATCACAAAAAAGTGTAAATATCACTATCCAGTCTGTGGTGCTATTACAAACTTTTGAAATGTGATCTTAAAAAACATAATGCATCAATTGCACTGTCATTAAGCCTGGCACATAATTCTGTGCAAAAACTACCAGCTGTCGAAAACGCTCTTTCGGTATCTACGATAGTTGGTGGTACTTTAGCAATGCACGATACACTTTTTCCAAGTATTTCCTTGTAAATCCCTCATCTTCAAATAAATCGATTTCTCGTCGGATGGTTTTGGATATAGCTGATTTCGGTATTGTATTTTGGTTCGTTAAAATTTTTTTATTTATCGCTAATTCTAATTTTTGTTCAAGAGACAATTCCTTTTCAATATCGACATTAGTGCCATCAAAATCTTCGATAACTTAACCGAATTTTTCTGAATGTAAATAAGTTTGTGGGTAAAAAATTTTAAGAAAATTTACTATAAACTTAATCATATTTGAATTGGTTATTTTTTTTTTTTTTTTTTTTTTTTTTTTTTTTCATTTTTAAAAACATTATTATGTAAATACCATAAGACATTTTCTATTTCGGTATGCCTTTCTTCTGAGCGATTTTTCAATTTAATAAATAATTCTTCAGACAGTGATGTGTGCTGTTCTTTCAGTGACTGCAACATGAAATTTATAGTTGTATTAGCTGTTAATAAATTAAAATCTCTCCGACATAATGCCTCAATAGTCAATTTTATTGGAAGTAGTGCTGATATAGTTCTGGATATTAAGTCGAATTCAATATCTGAAAAATTAATTTACAGGTTTAAGTCGATTATTGCTTTTTGGATTGGATTTTTCAGTTTCAAAAATCTTTCCATCATTAGGAATAAATTGTTCCAACGTGTTTTAGAATCTAATATTAACATATATTCTGTTTTATTTTCAGTTAATATATATTTTAGTAATATGTCATTTTTTATAAGGGAACATTTAAATATCTTAACAATTTTTTGAACTTTATAAATTATAGGAAGCAATTATTGATGGGTTAATATTTCATCCTCATTAGCAATATCTTCTTCGACAATTACATTGCCATTATCTTCATTGTCAATATCACTCTCACTCTTACTCTCTTCAAAGTCGGAATCCGAAGTTTCTATATCCACAGTATTAGGATTCTTCTGTTCTTTATTTTTTTGGTATAATACATATATTACTCCTAATTGAATTTCATGAGCATAGCACAATTGATGATTTGCACCAATCAACTTTCCAACTTTTTTCATAACTGTTGCTCCATCAGTCGTTATGGATACAATGTCTTCTTTCAGGGGTAATCCATATTTCGCTAATTTAGATTTACGCAATTAATTAAGCCATTAATTAACTAATTAATTTCCCCCATTAGGGAAACATAAAAACAAAAACGTATACTATTTTGCTATGTAGGCCATCCTTGAACATATAGTGGAGACAGTTTTCAAAATTTTAAGTAAATACCGAAAAACTGGTATTTAAACTTGTGAATATTGGTATTGCAAAATTGTACAAATGGCTGAAAATACCGGTATTCGGTATCCCGGTATTGCAATCCCTAATAAATAGATAGATGAATTTTTCAAAATCAATTTTAAACACAACTTGTAATGTTTCTATTGTTTAACCAAATTTTATAACTTCACCAGATCTTTCACTAACCATTTTTCTTTTCTTTCATAGTCTAATTTATAGTAAAAATGTTATCTTCTTTAGACATTAATACTAAAATTTAATTTTCAATTTTACTTTAATTTACTAGTATTTATACTTTTATTGCCTTTATTCTTTATATGTATTCTTTCAATGTGTATACATAGCAATATACTTTTTAAATACTACTTTCTTAAAATGTTTGAATTCATTTTGTAATTTATTGCAAAAATTAAATATGTCAGCTTAAAAAACAAAGGTTAAAGTTTTAAAAGATTAAATAATCAAAATCCATACTTAACTACTGGGTATGAATTTTGAAACATTTTGTAATTAGTTTATTACAAAATGTTTCAAAATTCAACAAATTTTATCTGTGCTTATCATTTATTTTTACTTTATTTGTGTGAATTGCACAATCATTACAATATATTTTAACTGGATGAAAATGTAAATAAAGTAGATGAATTTTTCATAATAATACAAGACTATCTGATTACTGGCTGACTTGCTAATTAATTGGAATAATTTCAGTTATTTTTATATAAATTCTCTTCTTTTGGTGATTTCCAAGATTCTCCTAGCTCTAATATTGAACACTGGATATAAAATACTAATTTCATTAAAAATATGGGCAGTTTCATTAATATTACTTAGCATAAGGTTATATAAACAATAATTGCATGTATCACGATAAGGTGTGCAATACTACTCTGATTTTAAAGTGCTTTAAAGTAGAATTCTTCCCATTGTCTTTAGGGAAGCTTTCAGAGGGTCAAAAGAATGCAGCGGAGTTTGTTTTAAGGAATTATGAAATTCTCATTTTAAACCAACATTAATCCAAGATTTTCTTTTTTAATTTCATTTCTATAAAAGAAATAAAATTTACGATTATGAATGAGTGAATTACTGTGCAATCTTTCATCAGATTACAGATCCCTTGCAGAAAAGTAAAAACATGTTGTAATGACACAAATCTATTCTAATTTCTGTTCAATCTGCTGCACAATGTATTCAATGACTAAAGTTTAGGTTGATATACTTAGCAACTGGCAAACAATCAAAAATTTTACTCAACAACAGTCAGAAGCTCTTTATGGCATGGTATGGATGAGGTTCTAAATGTCAGTACCTCATGCAAATATTAATGGCTGAAAGCAATTACTTTAATTCATGGCAGCAATATTATTTTATAAGCTTCAGGTATTTCAAGAAAGAGGTATTCAAGCTATCACTGGGGAAGCATTGCAGGAAGTAAAAAGAATTCAGTTCACAGAAGATTTCAATGAAAGATGATTTAATATTTAATATAATTGATTAAATCAACAAATCATGAGAATTCTTAACATGCACAATGATGGGATCCTCTACAAACATAATACCCAATTCTTCTTGAAGATACCCTCCTATTCATATCGGATATAACTCAATATACAAGCAATGATTTTGTCAATATTCAATATTTATATAAAATGTTGTATTATACTGTTCAACTTTGTATTATACTATGTTCCAAAACATGATGCACAATATCATTACTGATTCAGGCTACAGACAAACTTGGGAGGGGGAAAAAATAACCTTTTTTTACATAAACCAGGCCTTCAGTTACCACACATCTTTCAAGTTTTTTGTCATTCTCAATCATTCTGAATCTGCAACATCTAGTACAATCAATAAAAGTTTTAAAATGGGAAAAAAATGCATATAGCTAAAATTTATTGCACAGATAAATCTCTATCAGAGGAGCATTTTTATAGAAAACCCAAAAATTTACCTGGTGGTAATTTTCCCCCATTCAAAAAAAGTAAACTATATGAGATTTAAAAATGTATAAGCTATATTGTTTATAAAAATAGATTTTTAGATAATATAGCTTACAAAAAAAAAAAAAAAAAAAAAGCTTTTTTTTGTTCTTATATTCCAAATATAAGTATTAAAAAAAATATTAGGCTAAATATATTGAACTCATTCATAGAATCCTGCATATGCCATTAATAAATATTTATCCTTGATTATGTAGCTAAGGATATAATATATATATAATATATATATATATATATATATATATATATATATATATATATATATAATATCAATTAAAATGGATGATCTTTAAAATAATCTCTAACTACCAATAGCTAATTTTCTCCATAAACTGTTAATATTTGTTGTATTAGTACTACAAATTTTGTTCAGAAATGCTGAAATATAAGAAAATTTGTCTTTGTTTCAGAAATTAAATTAAGCGAAGTTTTAAGGATTAAAAATTACATTCATTCTAAGCATGAATCTTGCATTATCTAACTTTTCTTTTATTGATATTAAGTCACTACATTAAAATCATTATCAAAAGATATATTAAAATACAGGGGCAATTTAAAAAAATAATAGTAGAGTAATTCAAAGTAAAAGAAAGATAAAATTGTTGTTAATTTCTAATTAAATGGTTATTTAATTTTACTGCTATGAAAATTTGACACTATTCTTTCTCATTTTTATATAAATGAGTGAGATTTGGTTGAATTCAGCCCAGATGTTTCAGAAGAAATGTGAAATATACTTACATAGTCACAATGACTTTTATTTATATTAAAATATTTAATTTCAAGAATATTAACTTCATTTTCATAGTTTCCTTGACAATTGCTACATCTAAAAATAACACCATTATAAACATTATCATCATATTATTTTCATAATCTTATAGTTTATCCATTTTATATACACATGAACCTTCCAGCTGGAATCAAATTGCATGACATTACATTTAAATGCAACCATAACTTTCATTAGATTTAGCATCCAATTACAAGCTGTTTAACATGATAGCTCCATCTTTTAATAATATAAACCATATATTTAATATAAATATTACAATGCATTTTCCCCACATTATATGAGAGAATAAAACTACATATTATGTGGAGTGCAAAATAGTAATAAGAAAATTAAATAATAACAAGCACAATCTTTTAGTACATTGGATATATTAATAAATTCATTCCTTAGCTTTCAACAATGGAAGAAAACGTGTTTTATAAGTTTAAAGAAACAGTGAAAGTTTAAATTTTCTTGTAAAAATGATAAATTTTGTAACAAATACAGCATAAAAAAATTTTTTTTTTAATTTCAAGATTCAGAAAAAATTGAAAAACAAGGAAATGGTATTATTAAAATGATATAATTTTTTGTACATATATAATTTTAGTTATAATTTTTGCACATTTTGTAAATGTATAATTTTGTAATTGTTATATTTTTGGGGAAAATTGCAGAAAAATGACAAAATCTTGAATAATTTTTAATTAAAATTCCATATACAATATTGAAAACAATATTTTAAGGCAAACCTTTCCACTGTTCAAAGTAAATTTACACACAAAACATAAATTTAGTAACCCTAGATCACAAAATCTGTCCTATATATCAGTAATACATAGATACACTTTGAGAGTTATAAATATATAAAGATATATATTTATGACTATACATATAAAGTTTAAAAGTACAATAAAATTTTACTTTTAAACTATTTTGTGGAATTTTTTACCCAGATCTCCTAAGAAAATTAAACAATATACATAAAGAAACGGCAGATTATGCTAGTTAAATTTTTTCTCTAATATATTGTTGGTCATGTAAAATATAAATGTAATCATTTTAATATCTTATCAATTTAATATTTGAATTTATATGAGAAATAAGATGAGCTAACCGCATTAAAAAATGTGCAATTAGATTTTAGATTATGTAAATAACTATGCTTACATGCAAATGGTACTTTATGTGTCCCGATTCCAGTAGCAAGGTTAAAGTATGCAATAAAAATATTTTAAAAAACACACAGGTAAATAATACAGTTTAAAACACCTATTACAATTCAAAGATTAAAAATAATTTATTGAAGAAACTCTAAATATCAAGCGAAGTATAAGAAATTTAATCAAAATTGCACACAATCAATTAGCTAAATCAATCTTTATTTAGAATAAAAATTAATGTGTGTGTGTGTGTTTGGCACTATATAGGTCAAATTGTCTGACCTAGAGTTTTCAATCTGGCACATACATACTTCGAAAGATAGAAATACATACCTCAGGACATTTTTTTTTTTTTTTTTAATTTTAATGAATTAAAAATGTTAGCATCTTTCCACAATAACTCCCAAAAATGTTGCAGTACAAAAATGGTTTTTATATCATTCTAAAGTTCAAAAAATAATCTTTTCAATTATACCAATATTTTAATATATAAATAAAAGTGTCTACTTTTTGATAAATTATTTAAAAATAACTCATATTTTGCACAAATATGAAAATAAAATTTAACTTGCATGAGCATTTTTTTTAGAGTATGGGAAAAATTAGCTTTAATCTGAATGTTGCCATCAAGTCAATAAAAAACAAAATTGAAAAATTAACTCTTACTGCACACTAAATCTAGGAAAGCGTAAAATTCAGCATATGTTGTATGAAATGGAGTAAATATGAAATGTGATAACTCCTTTTTAAAATTTAATTTATGCCAGAAAAAAATTGTGACATTTTAAACTAGCTGTATTATTAATTCAATAATTCAGTTTTATTTCACACAAAATTTAATACATACAGGAAATCCATTCTAATCAGAGTCTAACAGCTAATTTCTGAAACTTTAACAATTGGTGTATATATCTAACAAAAAAAAAAAGGTCTAAATGAAATAATAACATTTCAGGTAGCTCAAATCAATAAATGTTCTAATGAATTGCGAATTTTAAATTTTTATACAGATCTTCTGTTCTATAACTGAATTTACAAAATATTCTTGGAACACTAATATTTTAAATAACAAAGTACCAACCTTTTGCAATGAAAACTGATTGAGTTATGAAAATTTGAACATCTCTATTATGTAAAAAACACGATTTTAGACCTCTCCATCAACTATCTTGAAGAAAATACACCAATTAGCACTTGGACTTTCCCCAAGGCTAATTGTCTAAAATAATGAAACTGTTCATTGTCCTAAAATAATGATATTGAAAGCTTTATAAATCAGTCAGGCTTGATTCAGAAATTTAAAAAGTTTGGTTGTCAAGATAATTTTACTGAATATGATTTATAAGATTGAAGGACTGTATAAAATTTAAACTTCATAAATGTTTTCAGAAGAACATTTATTAATTGAAATAAAATAAAATGTTATTTACTGCATTTTAATTTTTTGAAGGTAAAACTGAATTTTATGATGAATCAGAAATTTTCATTAATTAATTCTTCAAAGTATTGTATAAATCATAAAAAAAAAAAAAAAAAATTCTGTGTAAATCATAAAAATATATTCTGTAAAATATACATATGATTACAATGCTGAAGAATTCGATCTTCTACAGTCATATTCTTAAAAAATATATTTGGTATCAGCAAAAACGGTTTTGTAATTATTGAAGTTTTATCTCTTCCATTTTAAATTTAAATCTTTCAGCAGCTGACAGAAAATTAGAGAGATATATAGTATAATGAACAAAACATTGTATGGCTACTATAATAATATGAGTTATGTGATCATTGAAATTTGAAGCTTAAAATATTTTGTTGAAGAAGCTATTAAAAGACCAAGATACATGGTTTTTATGTTGCAAGAACTGACAGTATTTCTGAGAAGAAATCTGGCACTTAATTGAAATCAAATTCTGTAAGCAATTATATATACATGGTATCTGAATATCCCACAGCATTTTAATACATAAAATACCCACTGTGGAAAATAATCAATTGACTACTTTAAACGATAGTTCCACAATTAATTCGTTTATAATTCACTTCTGTGCGATTCTACCTTTTAAAACGATATGGAGTTGATATGATTGAGTTCAGTAAAGGACCACATTCTTCGATTAATGAGAAGAAAAAAAAATCTTATTCTAAATTTTTAAAACAATTCGGTATAAAATTAAAAATATTTATATTATATATGCATAATAAAATATAATAAACTATTTTTTAAAAAAATAATGTAAAAAACTATTTGCGATACCTTTTCCAAATAGACATCTACTAGTGCTTTCATTCTGGAATGAGGTGCAGAAAACACATCAATTTCCTCTGGATAAGGAGCCATGTCATTAAAACAAATACGAATCCAATAGTAAAAATGGTACTAAAGTCACATTTAGACCCTATCACCTACACTGATCAAAATAAAACAAATAAATGCAAGTCTCCAAGAAATATTTTACACTGTAAATAACTACAGAAAAGTCAAGGTAGCGTTAATCATAGTACACATTTTCACCCCTCTAACATACGCCGGAATAAAAACGATTCCTCTTAGCGCCTGTAGATGGTGCTAACAGTTCATAACTGTGTTGACTCTCACATGTAGCTAAAATCTGGGTTGTAAGATTTAGCGAGTGCGCATGTTCGGTTATTTATTATGAGATTGATTGATTGAAATGTGATGGGAGTGGGATTTGGGCAACAAAGGCGTTATACACTTATACCAAAATGCATTCCATAGATATTAAAAAACTTCAGAAAGTGGAGAAGGATCCGAAGGTACTGCTAATTTGAAGCAGCTTTCTGAATAAACGATTTGAATGAAGAATGAAGTTTTGCAAAAAGGTTTGACCTATGATTTGCGTATTTAGAACGAAAAAAGATGATATGTTTATTTTCATTTTCAAGACTACAAACTTGACAGTGAGTATAATTGTGTAGACCAAATCTATTCAATAGAGCTGGAGTAGTAGGCAATCGGATTAAAAGAAGTGCAGTTACGATCTTCTTTTCTATTTTTGATCCATAGAGTTGTTGCTATTAGCGATAAGCATAAATTAGATAAATAAGATATTAAAAGCATTCTATTTTCAAAAACTATTCACTCTAAACCTATACGATCAGATTATCACGTTAAAATTTAATTCCGTTCTATATCACGTCCGGGTCACCAATGTTGCTATAAGCGATAGAGATGATCAAACTCGCAACCTTATGGTTCGTAGCCGATTAACATGACCACAAGACAAAAGAGATTTCTCATGTCTCGTAGCTGTTATCTGGCATATAAAGCGTCACCACATTACTCCCCCGCCAGTGCGTCGGAGGTGAGACGAACGATATTTTGTACTGTTTTTGCTGTTATTAGTGGTGTTTTATTGGATGTTGCGCCTTATCCATATTTTTTTATTGGCTGATTATTTATCAGCTACATTTATTTATTGGCTGATTTTTTATCAGCTTCATTTTTTTTGGCTGATTATTTTTAACTTCATTTTTTTATTTTATTCATTTCAATGCATCAGTGAATGTCCTAGAGACCACAAACAAGCATATTTTCTGATTTAAATTTTTTCGAGCTTTAATTTTTCTAAATAATCTATGATGGAATTTTGGAGAATTGTATGAAAAGCATTTTAAAGCTTGAGGGGCCAAATTGATGTCTGTAAAAAAAAAAAAAAAAAAAAGCAGATTTTTTTTCCTGTTACTGAAATTTTAACAAGGACTTGACCAAGTGCCATGGCCTCCGCCGTAAAAAGGGAATTGATGGAGTGAATTCTATAAACGAAAGTTTGCTGACTAGTAATATTCGCAATGGAAGTGAAAGATTAAGATTTGGATACATCCGCAGCGATCATAAAATTGTCTTGAAATATTTGCATTTATCATTTATTATTTGAATTTATTTGAATTATTTGCAAGAGCTCCTTCATCACATAACTAGGAAGATCTTTATTTTGAAAACTTAAATCTGAAAGATAAATTGCTTTCAATCACGAAAAATATGATTGATTTAAATATGATTTGTAGAAGCATTCAGGTTCGCAAAAAAAAAAAAAAAAAAAAAAAAAATTCTATTAAAACTTTGTCTTTTATTTTCCAACTAATTTGATGTCAGGATCGGCTATTCACGGGAAGTGTTTGTAAATGTGAAGTCATTGTTTGCGCAATGGTATCAATGATTTCTTAACGTCAGTGACTTCGCACTTGACAATACTAATATCGCATGAAGATAATTTCTAATTGCCTGTGACGTAACCTTCTATTGGCTTTCATTCTACAGGCACCATTTATTGCCAAAATATAGAACTAAAGTAAAAGTTTTTTAAGAAATTACACTTTTTTCTCCAGCTATTTCAGAAAATATTTTACTCCTATAAATAAATTGAATAAATGGTTTTGAAAAAATATAAAAAAATTCAAAATCAAATTAAAATAAAAAAATTAAAACTATGGCTCAAATAGATTAACAAAGTCAATTACATATGGCTTAAATTAATAAATGATTTATTAATTATAATTGATAAATGTCATACCTGAGATTAAAATACCAGTTATTTGAAGCAGATATTTAAAAATAACAATAACAAAAATATTTGTTATTCGAAAACTCATGGATTATGCATCTCTGTGGAATAATGGTATTGTCAAGGAGGAAGCCACTGAAGTCAAGAAATCAGATACCGCTGAGCAAGCAATGACTTCACACTTACAAACACTTTCTGCGAATCCACAATTTTTTTAATAAGAAATAATTTTGCTATTGTTATTTTTAAATATTTGTTCTAAATATCTCTTATTTCAATCATATTATTAATTTAAAATTATTAATTAGTATTAAATATAAAATTTATTAATTTAAGTAACATGTGATTGAATTAATTTAGCTATTTCAGCTTACTTTTTAATTTTCATTTTTTTCAAAACTCTTTATTTAATTATTTATTGGAGTAAAGCCTCTTCTGAAAAAGTTGAATTTTTTAAATAGTAATTTCTTTAAAATGTTCACTTTAGTTCTATTCTCTTCCAACAGATGGCGCCTGCAGAAAGACAATGTCAAGAAATGCCATTTGAAAGTCATGCCACGGGGTAATTAGAAATTATTTTTATGGGATAGTGCATTATCAAATGCGAATATCGGAAAGTCAAGGTCACAACGGAGCGATGACTTCACACTTTCCTCTGATAACTCCACTTTTAGGGATATGTGATTATATGATACGATTCCAAGAAAAACCCGTCCGTTCATATTTCAACCCATTCACCGATTTCTTTTTTTTTTTCTTTTTATTCCCATTTAGGGGATGGGAAAGTACCCATTTAGGTGAAGGGTCGGGGATCAGCCGATATTCCTGCTTTTCTTTCAGAGGTTTCGCAATGTCAGCACGGGGAGTTATTTCTTTACAGTTTCAGATTGAAGAAAATCCACGACTCTTTTTATTCCTTTTCCACTTAAACATATTTGTCAACTGCAGACTTTAAGATTTTTCATTAATATCGTACATAAAATTAAAATCGACTGATTCCTTCGATGTCTTTTTAGTACATTCACCTGGGAATGATCGATCGTATATTAATTTTTAAGCATTACGAATAAAGCATTTTTATTTTTCAGTGCTCAAGGTAATAACATCAATAGTGATGAAACTTGAGATTAATTTTACCTGAAGTTGCAGTTTTTGATATTTCTATCTCATTTCTGCTGTTTTCGATAACGAAGCATTATATAGAGTTTATCATGCGATTTCAAGGTACTTTAACCAGATAATCATCAATTTCATATTAATAAAATGAAATTTTTTTAAGTGGATTATTTTCCACGTATTACACAACAAAGAGGTGTTATATATATATATATATATATATACTAAAGTATTAGAATCAAATTAATAGGAAAAACGAAAATCAAATAAAAATTAAACCAAAAAAATTATTAAAAAAATATTAAAAAAGAATCCGGCCTGAAGACTTTTTCAAGGGTCACCCTCAGGCAGGGATTCAAATAAAGAGATTTTTTCTGTGAGGACATACAGACATAAGTCTAATAATGATTCCTCGTGACCCGAAAATCCCCTGAAATTATGCTCAAGAGATATACCATTTTAACAGAAAGGAAATACAAAATAACAAATTAGAAAAAAATAACCACAAAGTAAAAATACAATAAAAACAAAAACAGCATTAAAATTAAAATTAAAATTAAAAACGAAAAGTATTCCTAGAAATTACTGTAATGTCAATTTTTTAATTAAACAAGGTATGGTTTGGGATTAATCTTTTGGCTTAAATAAAAATAGAACTTTACTTGCATATTGGATCACTCAATAGATGGCGCTGGGTGCCTACCTCTGTTTACATAATTTACCGTTAACTTTTTTTAAAACAGGAAATCACAAACGATTGTTTAAAGTTTCCTTCACTGTTGGATGGTATTTTCTGGCCTTTTCGTTTTTAATTTTAATTTTAATTTTAATGCTGTTTTTGTTTTTATTGTTATTGTTTTTATTGTATTTTTACTTTGTGGTTATTTTTTTCTAATTTGTTGTTTTGTATTTCCTTTCTGTTAAAATGGTATATCTCTTGAGCATAATTTCAGGGGATTTTCGGGTCACGAGGAATTATTATTAGACTTATGTCTGTATGTCCTCACAGAAAAAATCCCTTTATTTGAATCCCTGCCTGAGGGTGACCCTTGAAAAAGTCTTCAGGCCGGATTCTTTTTTAATATTTTTTTAATAATTTTTTTGGTTTAATTTTTATTTGATTTTTGTTTTTCCTATTAACTTGATTCTAACTCTTTAGTATCAATTCATCTGTGTTTTAGAAGTAGCTGCAATTGCGCTCTCTAAATACTATGAAGCTCCTTTTTGGTTTTAGTTTAAATAGGTAATAAATTTTAGTTGCGATTTCGAAACTGTTTTGTTTCGTTTTCATTTTAGTTTCGTTTTCAAACTTTTTCTTACTTTAGATTGGTTATATATATAAATATATATATATATATATATATATATATATATATATTGTTAAACATATTTTGAAAATAAATTTAAAAATGTTATCGTGTAAATATTTCTCATACAAAACACATACTTTTATGGATGTGATTTCATAGATCATTGTAAAAGAAACCATTCATCTCTTATATACAATTAGAAAGAATCATTAGATGAATGAATTATTCTAAGCATAACTAATTTTTTATTCCTTTTATAAGCTTTTTATATTCTTCAAAAATATTTTGGAAAAATATTTTTTATTTAAAATGTCTACTTTAAATCTAATTTTTAAGGAGGGATGATATAATATATTTATGCGTTGCTCTGAAACGCGATTCTTTTAAAATTGAATTTTCCTCCATTCCTCCATTATTGAATTCTCCATTTCCTACATTATTTAACATTTGCTACACCGTTTAGAACTTTTAAGTGTCACAAATTGGGCAAAAATATTGCTTTCCGCTTATGAAAATTTTCCACCTAGTAGGAATGGTAATTAATTCTCAACTACGCGAAAGCAGTGTCAGGACGCCGGTTGCTTATCGCGTCGAATTTTCACTTTTTGAGAAGAATAGATCTTTCTTTTCTTCGATTTCTGAGAAAAATTGAAATTGTCTGATAGTTTCAAAACATAGCAAATCTGTGTGGGAATTAGTAATCGTTTTTGAGTTGTTTCATATAACACTGCATGAAACTTACGTAAGAAAACAAATGTTTATAATTTTTTTCTTTGATAAGGGTCTAGTTGTTACAAATTAAATGTGTCCAATTCTTTGAATTGTTTTTAATTATGTTTAAAATTATGAAAGCATTTTTATTATATTTGAATTATAAAATTATTTCTCGAAATTAGGGAGAAAGATTTAATTCATGAAACAAAAAAAAAGTATAAATTTGTATAATCTTTATATGGGGTGTATCTATTTCTTGTTCTGCTAATTAAATATTTGTATCTGTTTTTTTTTGTGCGTTTGTCTGTCTTTTTAGGAATAAGTAGAATTGATTTGATTTCATAGTATCGAAAAAATAGTATTGTTAGAATATTTTATAACCATTAAAGAATTAAAATATTAATTATTTACTCTGCATTTTTATTAACTTTCATTATACCACATTTCTTCATAATATTCAATAAAATGTTGCGAATACTATGATTGCTTCTCATCACCTCCAGAAAAACAGAATTTTTACTGTATTAAAATGTTTCATTTTTTTCCATAAATAGTCTTATTCTTCTACACTATTTTATAAGTTTACCATAGAAGGACTTAAAGTTTGAACTTTTTAATCATTTTTCTATGGGTTAAATCCAGAGGCGGTGGTAGTGGGGAGGGGCAAGGGGGAAAATTGCCCCCCTGTCAGCAGCGTCTTGCTCCCCCCCCCCGGCGGCGAGAGATTCGGAGTTTCGTCGGTAAAAGTGTTTACCACGTCAGGATGGTTGTAGAGAGATGCGCATTGTCGAATATGATTATTTAAAAACTGCCTTGAAGTTAATATATTGTAAACAGTCGAAATATCCAAGTAACTATTAAAGTGTTTCGACTGTATTTGGCAAAATAATCGATAGAATGGTATGTCAATAATATGACTTTTTTGCGGACAATTTTTGATAGACCAACTAAGAACTGAATGCAGTAGATGTCGAAGATGTTAAGTTCGCAGATTTTCAGACATCTGATTCAAATGTCGTTCATTCAGCTTATAATTTGTACTACTTTTGACATATAACTGTCAAGCTAACAAGTGAATAAAATATCGACAAGGTGATAGGCTCATTTTGTTGGCAATTTTTGATCGGCCCACTATGAACTCGATGTGGTGAGTGTCGAAGACGTTAAGTCTGCAGATTTTCAGACATTTGATTCAAATGTCGTTCATCAAGCTTTCAATTTTCAATATTCTAGGCAATAAATAACCGACAAGGTGACATGTGAATAAGGCATAAAATATGTCGTATTTTGCCAAAAAATTTTGATCGGTGGAATAAGACTTCAATGCGATGGATGTTGGTGACATTAAATCCAAATTCTCAGTCATCTGATTTAAATGTTATAATGTTCATTCAGTATATACTTTATATTATTGATTATTTAGCAGAATAATCATTAAGCTGGCAAGTGAATAAGACGTCACATTTTTTCTCGACTAATCCTTTTCCCTTCGGCTAAGATTTTATCATAGATTATAGGGAAAAAATTATTTTCATCGGGCACTTCGATTACCTGCCAGTGGAATTATTAGAGAAATTGAAGCTTTTATACTATTCACGAATAGGACGAATGAGTGGTTTTCCATATTTCATTATTCAAATTTAAGCTAAAAGTTAATCGTTGTCTTATTCATCTAATTGTTACTTCCTCGGTAGCGAATTGGTAAATTATTTTTACACCAAAAAGGTATTACCGACTACAAATGACGACAAAAAAATATTTGTGGTATGGAAGCTTTTCAGCTACACTAAAAGAATTTAATCAAGTATGCACTAAATTTGTTAAATAAATTACTTCCTAAATTATTCAAGCTCTGCATTCAATATTATGACTTTGTAATCGAGGAACGTATCGTTTTTTTTCTTCTTCTTCTTCTTTCAATTACTATTTGCAGCAAAAACTATATGATTTCAGATGTTTCTAAATTTTTAATAGACTTTATATAAAGATGTCTTGATAAAAGGATGACTAAAATTGTTATTCATAGAATATTCGTATGTAACACATTAATCCCTTGACATATGAATTTACTTAATTTTCTAATTAGATGGCAGATCTTATTTGGGATAATTATTGTTATTTTAATCCCTAGAATAATATAAGGGCATTTGAGGTAATAATGCGTTTTTAAGTGATTTTTGCATTTTAAATTATTTAATACTTTCCCTTAATTGCATATTTAAAGTTAAAAATTTAGAAATTCCATAGTGAATCAGACTCGTCATTGTATACGAAGGGGTTAAAGAAAACTTATGCATGCAATTGAGGGGATAAAACTCACTTTTTGGGAGAAATATTAGCTTGCAATAACTTTAAATTAAAAAAGGACTTAACCATAAGAACACATGTCTAAAAATGAAGATAGGGAAATTCATATTCAAGACCTAATTTTTCTTAGTAAAATTTACTGGTCTTTTAAGCCTTAATATATTGTTACGAATCTGTAATGCTGCTTCCCAGCATAGTTGGTTCCACCATCGAAAAGAATGTTTTACAGTCATCGGTATTGGGCGGAGTCCGGTGTCGCGTCGGAGGGTCCCGGAGCAAGGCGACAAACTTGGCGACGAATTTGGCGACTTTGGCGCCAAAATAGATTATACCCGAAACATCGAGAATTTTCCTGATCTGTCCAGTAGGAACGGAGATACGCCTCGAACGTTCCTGATGGGTTGAGAGGCGTCTAGCCCCGCCTCCAGAGACCTATAAAAGGAAGCGGCCGCAGCTGCTAGGGAGAGTAGTCGGAATCGACAGAAAGAACTGGCCCTCCAAAGATTAGCGGAGCAGCGATGGAGTCAAGTGAGTGCTGAATTAAGTTGTGCGCTACGGTCTGCATTAGAGTCTGTTGTGTGCTGTTGTCTGCACGTCTCGGCTGAAGATAATTGTGTGCTGTATATAGTTGTCGTCTTTGTGTTGTCCTGTGTGTCTTCCTGTGTGTTGTCCTGTGTGAACTGTTGGTGACTTCGTCTTCGTTTGTTACACAGTCAATAGATTTGAATGAATGCAAAATACCAACGATTTGATTCTGAATTACGAAGTTTAAGTCATCCACATCTTTGTTCTTAGCCCCAAAAATTGCTCGCTCACTCAACCATTTGTGATTTTTGTGGTTTTATCAATGATGTTTGGGAACACTTTGATGATGAGCTCATCTTTCGATGAAACGAAATTGCAACAATTTCGAGGAAATGGAATCAATCCGCTCGACTCGTCGACAGGAATACTGCCATTACCGATAGTCAACAATTGCTTGGAGAAATCTTCAGCAGATGGATTATTCAGCAATGCAACTCTCATGTTTGTTGTTAGTTGAAGTTTCTTCACATAGCGTCACAGATTTGATGATTTTAAGGAAGCGTTTATTTCATCGACAGCAGTTGATCTTGGAATGACTGGTAGTGTTTAGCGGAAATCGCCAGACAGTAAAATCATTGCGCCCCCAAAGCATCTCGAATCATTGGACAAATCTTTCAATATCCGGTCAAGTGCTTCCAATGCGCATTTGTGCGCCATCGGGAATTCGTCCTATATGATGATTTTAGATGCTATTGAAATTTTGTCCATTGCTAACTATTTCAAAATGTTACATGTCACTTGTTCAGAATTTTGTAGATTTAACGGCAACTTTAACGCTGAATAAGCCGCACGGCATCCTTCCAACAATGTGGCCGCTATGCCAGAAGAAACAACTGCTACCGCAATGTCCGATATCGCACGAACAGTGGCCAAAAGCAGTGACATGAAGAATGTCTTCCCAGATCCACCAAGGGCATCCAGGAAAAATAAGCCACCATTTCCATTATCAATTGCCTTCATGAATGTATCATACACTGCTTTCTGTTGGGGGTTCAGCAGGGGTACATTCATTTGAACTGATTGGTCTAATTCATGTCGATCATATTCACGTTCACGTTCCAATTTTCGATTAAACGCGTCGCTGATTCTACGATCTTGCGCTAGCATTCCTAACTTCACTAACAAATTGCCGCACATGAGGTAACGCATGTATTCAATCAACAGCAAAGCCTGGTTATGCATCTCCTCATTTACCTCAATATCGAGATTTCTTGAACTTACACGAATTCGATATAAAATGTCTTCTGACATGTTATCATTGTATTTGTTCCACATGTCACGTGGATTGGATGGGAAGCATGTCGAAAGGATGATAGCAAATAATGTGCGTATCTGACTTGGAGATGCAGAAATAGTTGCTTCAGCCATTGTCGTGTCCCAATGATTATCGTTTTCAAGCAAACTGAGCTCTTGACATGCAGCACAAAATGTTGGGCACACTATACCATTAACAGTTCATAGTTATTCGAATGATTTTGGGCCTCGAACATTCACCAATAACAACCGCAAATAGAAGCATTCATCATTCTTGGGATGAACTGTATAAATACGGCCAAGAGCATCAGTAGAACGCACCTCCGGATGACCAGGAACCCCGTCTCCTTGCTTCCGAAGTTGAAATTTCTTCGATGAAGTGTTCCAAGTGTAATAACTTGGCATTTCTGAGTAAAGCAACGTTCGGACAAACGGAACGCTTTCGCAAGTCGCAAAGAAATTCGTCAATGTTGTCGCTGGAGGTACTTCAGCTCGTTGAGCAACATTCGAAGTGGTGAAATTAACTCGTTGCCCATACTCCAGATGCGCCGCCAAATGCAAAACAGTGGGGTGACGTTCCTGAATAGGGAATGAGAATATACGCCAAATCACCTCATTGTAGTTCACATATCGACCAACTTGATAGCTGGTAATTTCATCGTTGATATCGGTGGTTTGGATGCCAAAAATCGCCATATCTTGGTAGTCCAAGATTAATTTTTTTCCGCTAACTTTTACGATATTTTAATGGTTATTCTGCTATTTGGAGTTGAGACGAATCCAAATATATATATATATATATATATATATATATATATATATATATATATATATATATATATATATATATATATCATTGAAATAGGTACAGCCGTTCTTGAATTATAAATGGTGTAACTAACACGATTTACGACTTTGTTACACACAGACGACAAATATTTGCAGCACAGACGACAAATATTTGCAGCACAGACGAACACAGGATTTCACACTACAGATGACAGTAGCTGACAAGTAGTAATCGTCCACAGCACACGAAGCGGCTAGACAGAATCCAGCAGGGGAGGGGATCTTGGAGCTTCGCTCTACGGTCTCTCCGACTCATGAGTTCATTGACGCGGCACCTGCTCAGCGCGCACAGGGCAGATAGGGCAGATCGTACCACGGTTTTTCTTACGATGACATTAGTCGTGCTGGGAAGCAAAATTACAGGTTTGGAACAATATAGACCATATTAAGATATTTAATTCATCCGATTTTTTAAAGTTTTCTTAATACTATACAAGAACCAAATCTGGGAAATAGTTATTTAACACTTTCAACGCTGTCGACGAGATATCTCGTCTTTCAGATACTTCCTATTACAGATTTCTGTGAACTAAAATTTCTCTTTATACCAGTTTAAATAGGTTGAAATTTCTAATGCATATCTTAAGAATACCTTTACTTTTTTTCAAACTGGCACAAGAAGCAAATTTCAACCCATAGAAACCTATAATTGGAAGTATCTTAATGACGAGATATCTCTTCGGTAACTTTGAAAGTGTTCATTTATATATTAAATTAGGGTAGTTTTATGTGCTATGCGAATCATGTAAGAGTATATTATAGATTCGGCTAGATTTTTACACTTTTAATGAAAAAGATAAGCCATAGATAGTATCATTTTTACGAATACCGCTATAAAATTATGCTTGAAGCAAAAAAAAAAAAAAAAAAAAAATCTTACAAAGACAGTTTTTTTTTTTTTTTTTTTTTTTGAAAATTATGTAGATGCATTGAGATTTATGGAGATCTCAATCGGATTATCTTATTATCTTTGTGTATTTTATTCTTGTTAAAGGATAAAATACACAAAGATAAGAGGAGACTTTTATAAATTACAATCCTTAAAATCTTTATACTTATAATATTTACATTAGCGAAATAATGTATTAATTTTACTGTTATTTTTTTTTTTAATTCCGAAAAGTATATAGTATTAAGAGACACAAACACCCATTTAGCTATGTCCTACACGAAACCGATTTTTTAAACGCTTTCTATGAAAAATGGCTAAAACTTTTACAATAGACATTTAAAAAGAATGCAGAATTTATTTTAATATATAAGAATGTAGTTTAGTTTTGATAATAAATATTTTATAGTTAATGGTGTTTTATGATTTTTTTAATATAGCTTATGAACGTTTCTTTTATTAAAACTTTTTCTGAAAAAATAAAATACAATTTCAAAAAATAGTAATAATAATATACAGATAATATTTTTATTTTAAGATTCTGAGAATTCTGAGAATTTAAATTTCGAGACTCAATAAACATTACTGGTATTTTCTTGAAATGACTTTTTTGCAAATTTATGAGATTATATTTTTGAGTCTAATGATTTCAGTTCTCTTTCATGTACCTCTAGAATACTTTGTAAAAGGGGGGGGGGGGCAGAAGAAATCTTATGTTAAATTGTTAATTTATTTAACTTTATTTGAATTAAAAATATTCTAAAGAAAATCAGTTTATTGCTAAAGGAATAAATAAATATTTTTAGTGCGAACATTATAATTTTTTCCCGCTAAATTCTGAAATCCACGAAATTTTAATAAACGAAGCATTTTTCTTTACCACATTACCAACCATAATATTGATGATATGTAAACAAAAGTATTGATATATACGTAATGCATCTATTATACATTAAAAATAAATATTTACGTTCGGATAAATTTCTGTGCATCACCCAAGATGTTTTTAAAAATCAACGAAGAGAAATGTATCATTGGCAATTTATTTAAAATGTCTCTTTTATTTTTAAAAGAGATTAAAATAAGCCATAAATCTGCTTTTTAAAAAATGGGCAATCATTCAGAGCAGCGGAATTCTCCCGCTAACCAAGCACAGAAAAATTAATGATGCGAATATCACATCGTTTCAATCATGAAAATATAGTAATTATGGTGTTTATATCTATTGAAGGATATCGCCTATGAAATTTGGTTAAAGCACTGAATATCTGCAGAAAGTTGTTAAAAAAATTCTGTGGAGACTTGAGCGTGAAAGAAATCTTGTTTTCGTATAATGAGATAAGCCGCTTCCAGCGATGGTCATCACCTTGCGGTAGGATAGGAAGAGATCGGACCTGACTTTTTGTGAAATGGGGAAACTCTCTGCATATCATCAATAAGTTCTGCCTTCCGTCACAATTATTTGTCGGTGGACTGTTCCAGGAACGTGCATCAACGTGAAGGGACTTTCCATATGAATGAACGAATTCTTGTTCGGAAGCTTCCATTGGACAGATCGTATCGACTGTGACTTTCTATCGTGATCCAAGACCTGTAATCGAAATATCACCAGTAAGATCGCATCAAGGATTTGAATCACACCCCTCTTTGAAAAGTATTGATCACTGGTATTTATGACTTTTTGATATTGCTTACGTAATAACCGCTCGTAAAAAATTCGCCATCCCTAATTACAGTGATATGGGGTTTCGAATAATTTCAATGATTCTGTAATTCTATGATAGGGAGGGCGAATATTTTACAAAAGCTTATTACGTCCCTTACGTTGAAGTGTGATTCAAACCCTTGATGCGATCTTTCTGGTGATATTTCGATTACAGGTCTTCGATCATGATAGAAAGTCACAGTCGACACGATCTGTCCAATTGAAGCTTCCGAACAAGAATTCGTTCATGCATAGGGAAAGCCCCTGCACACTGATGCACATTCCAGAAAAAGACCTCAAACAAATAATTGTGGCCGATGGTGGGACTTATTGATCACATGCAGAGAGCCTTCCATTACACAAATAGTTAGATCGAAGCTTTCCCGATCCTATCTTATTATAATAACCAACGCTGGGAGCAATATGCGGTTTGTTTCATTGTAAGTAAACAAGATTTCTTTCACACTCAAGTCTCCACAGAAAAACATTTATTCATTTTTAGAAAGAAATTTCTGTAGATATTCAATGATACAAACAAATTCCATATGTGACATCCCTTAAATGGATATCGAGTCACAATTATTGTTGCATATTTAATATTTTTTATGATTGAAACTATTTGATATTAGCATCATTAAATTCTGTACCTGCTTAGCATGAGAATTCCGCTGTTCTGAATGATTGCCCAATTTTTTAATTAGATTTATGGCCTATTTTCAAGCTTTTTTGAAAATAAAAGTGATTATTTAAAATATCACTCTCCTGCTAAATTGTCAATGATAAATTTCTCTTCATAGATTTTTAAAAACATCTTGGGTGATGCATAGAAATTCATCCAAATGTAAATATTTATTTTTAATGAATAGCAGAAAATCTAAATGCTGGCATAACGTATATACCTTTGTTTACATATCATAAATATTATGGTTGGCGATGTGGCAAAGAAAAATACTGTTTCGTTTATTAAAATTTCGTGGATCTAGGAATTTTACTGGGAAAAATGATAATGTTCGCATTAAAAATATTTATCTATTCTGTTTATGATAAACTGATTTTCTTTAAAATATTTTTAATTGAAATGAAGTTTAATAAATTACTAATTCAACAAAAATTTCCTCTGTTTTTTTCCCCCCGTTTTAAAGTGTTATATAAAAGAGAAACGAAATCCTCAGACTCGAAAATACAATCTCATAAATGTGCAAAAAAGGCTTTCCGAGAAAATACCAGTAATGTTTACTGAGTTTCAGCATCTAAACTAAAGATTTTTTTAAAAAGTCGAACTGAAATTTCTGAAAATAAAGGAAGATGAATTGTTAAAAAAGAGTGACAACCCGCCTTTCTATTATCAGCCATGTATATTCTAGAGTGTCATTTTTGCATATTATTTTTATTGGAATAGTATTTTATTTTTTTCAGAGAAAGTTTTAATAAGATAAACGCAGCAAAAGTACATTAAAAAATTCATAAAATTTCATTAATTATAAAATATTTACTAACAAAATTAAAATTAATTCAAATTAATATTCTTATATATTAAAGTAAGTGCTGCATTTTTTAAAGATGTCTATTGTAAAATTTTTAGCCACAGGATGCTTCATAGAAAATGTTTAACAACTCGGTATCGTGTAGAACATAGCTAAATGCGTTATTTGTGTCTTTCAAAACTATATACTTTAGGAATTAATAAAAATGTAATACATTATTTCTTTAATACAAATATTATCTATACTTGTAATAAAGCTCAATGTGTGTGTGCGTGTGTGTGTGTGTGTGTTGGCGCTCTACAGGCCAGACTGTTTGACCTACAGCTACCAAATTTGGTACATGTATACTTTGGAGGTCGGGAATGTGCACCTGGGGTCCCTTTTTTTGAATTTTTAATTAGAATTTTAATTATTAATTAAAAACTAACTTTTCTGTCAAAAAATCTTTTCATTTTCCCCAACGCCAAATGAGTAAGGCTTCGATTTTTTCATCCAACAGTAATGAGGCTAGGGTTAACATTTTTCGGCCGATTATTTCAAAAGATTCTGTTTATTTTCTGAATGTTTTATGCATTTAAAATTAAACATTGTTAATGAATCGATCTTTCAGATTCATTCTGAAGTACTTTTGAATTAAAATAACACAGAATAAAGGAAATTAAAAATGTATAATCTGCATAGCGTTACCCCAATTGGCGTACAAATATTCACGCATTTGCGTTACCATAACTGGCGTTGAAAATTCACGCATGCACATTGTGTTTTGAGTGTTGATAACCATTTTCAACAGACGCGGACTTAATTTAAATTATTTTTAGGTTAGTTGTATGCTTTTTTAATTAAATTGTTTTTATATTAGTTTTATATTTTTTGTACCTGCTTATAGTTTTATAGTTTTTTTAAGTAGTTTTTTAACCTGGTTTCGACCGATTATTTTAAACGATTCTGTTTATTTTCTTAGTGTGTGATGCATTTAAAATGAAACATTGTTAATTTAGCGATCTGCTCATGAAGCATCTGAGAAAACTTTGTTGACGAATTCTTGAGATATTACATAAATTAAGAAAGATATTCTTTAGTGCCCATAAGGCTTAAATGCTCAGTGACTCTGTTTTCAGTAATCATATTATTAAAAAAAAATGCTTGTTTCAGTAAAAAATATTATTTTATTAATTGCAATTAATTATTTCCACTTTAATTTAAAGCATAAATTCTATGGGAGCTAACAGAAAATTACAGAAACATATTAAGTTATGACTGAAGGCCTTTATTATATTATGAGTAAATTATATGACTATCAAAATGTAAAATTTTAAAATATTTTGATGAAGAAGCTATTAAAGTAGGAATTACATAAAATATTTATTATTAAAATTTTAACGAGCATTAAGATTGGCGAACCGGCTGATCGCCAAAGGTGGCTAGTAGTTATATATAATAGCGTTAATAATTTCATATTTAAAAATGAATCAATAATTTCAAAATATTGTTCATCAAAATTGTGGAAGTTGAATTTTTCTAGAATTGAACTTGGGACCTTGTGGTTCGCAGTCCAGTAACAAGACCACAAGACAAAAGTAATTACTGGCGTTCAATGGCTGTTAACTTGCTTATAAGCTTCGTCACAAAGTCATAAAGGTTTTAAAGATTGTAATTTATATGTCTTCTCTTATCTTTGTGTATTTTACCTTTTAACAAGGTAATCCAATTGAGATTCCCATGAATTTCATTGCATCTGCATAATTTTTGAAAGAAGGGACCTCCCCCTCCCCCTGTGTTATGGTTTTTTTTTGTTTGTTTGTTTTCCGATTCAAACAGATAATTTTATAGCGTTATAGCGATATTCTTAAAAATATCGCCATCTATTGTTTATTTATTCATTAAGAGTGTAAAAATCTTGTTGAGTTTATAAGATTAAGATATATTATTCGCATATCACATAAAATTACCTTCATTTAATACATAAATTAAATAGTATAAGAAATTCTCAGATTTGATTCTTGTATAGTATTAAGAAAACTTTAAAAAATCGAATGAGTTAAATATATTAATATTGTCTATATTTATTGCTTCCATTCAGATTACTAAAAATTGAAAGCTATTCAAATAAAAATAATAAATGATTTAATAAATTAATTTTATTCAGTAACAGACAGGAAATCATCTAAAACATTCCTGCCTCTCAAATATTCGATTTAGACAGTGTCAATGAATAATTAATAAAAAAAAATTAACAACCTTCTGATAACTGTAATTTATTTCCCATAATTTCATTATGATCTATATTTTATTGCTGCGCAAAATAAGTAATTAGAATTAATAACACTTAATAAAATTTAAATTGTTGTGTATTTGTAGCATTGTAGTTAAATCATATTTGCTTTTGCAATGAAATTTTCTTTTCTAATTAATCTTAACACATCTTGTCATAAAACATGGCTAAATAAATATTATTTTTCTTATATATCACCAAATGAAGATTATGTTTCTTTAAAATATTTCTCCTTTTTTTGTCAAGCGCAGGTGTTGATTTATATTTATGAATTTTCTTGATAACGAATGTAAGGGTATATTGATTTTATTAGGTGGTTTTAATATTAATTAAATGACAAAATTTAAACCCCGCCTAAATAAATTTAAATTTTACCCGCAATTTATTTCATCCTCCTTTCATTTCCCCCTTTTTTAAATCAAAAGAAAAAGGAATATTACTTATACTTACGACACTTTTTTATCATGTGAGAGCATGATATTCTTTTGGTTTGAGGTTTTTGAAGCCTGAAAATGCACGGGCAGAAAATTGGCGATTCATCGCTTTGAGGTATCAGTTTTTCACTTTTAGGATTATTAGAAAATGCTAAAGAAAATTGTCACAAAAATTTACAACTAGGCGTGAATGTTTGCCATGTACACGATTCACCTGTCTGGACAGCACGTCAAGATTGTGCCGATCCCCAAAAACTCGCCTAAAGATCGCTATCCTGGATGGATTGCCAGAAATGATATCTTTAGAGGTTGCAATAAAAAATTGTTATGATTACATTTGGGGAGAAATCACTCGAAATATTTCATCTTTGGTGACTGTGCATTAACCTTAAGCCTAGTTGTAATCGTTATGACTTTGCTACAGAAATTGTTATTCATATCTTCCAAAATAATTATTTTCCAACAAATAATCTTTGTACTATCTCAAAACTTAAAAAATTACCCTTTTAATGGTATCAATTTCATAACTGTATAGTTTTTACTTAATTTTAATAATGTTTTTAATTCAATTTACTACACTATCTGAAATAATTTTTTTAAATTCTATGGAGTCATCCATCAAAATATTCAGTTGCGTGTTTTTACCATTGATTAACCCAGTTTTAGGATTTCCACACCCGCTTTTATTTCATAATCTATACATTTTTTTATCTGCAGTAAATTAATTCATGTGTTTGAATCAGATTTCTGTCGAATTGATGCTACGTGATTTTAAAAAAAAACAATGTTCTTACATGATAACTCTAAATTTGCGATAACAGACGTCAATTTTTTACTTCGCTTTTATTTGTTTTACTTTTAGATTAAAAGAAACTAGGAAAATTAAAATCTATTATCAATGAAAAACCTGTAAATGTTTCGGTGATATTTTATATTCCGTTGATAAATATTTTGCATGTTGCAAAACACATATTACAGAATCTATTCAAGATCCTCAGTTTTTACTGCGAAATAAATCCCTCGCCAGCTGCTTGCTAAAAAGTTCTCTCTCATAATTTGTGATTGTTGAGGTTGAGTAATTATTTAAGTAAGTAATTTCATAATCAGAAGGTAAACATCACAACGTTTTATTCATCGGTCACTTCGTTCCATCTTTGACAGATGAAGCACAAGCGGCTGTACCTTTCGACTCCAGGTTTTTCTATCTTGAAGATGATTGGCTGTTCTGGTCATGTGATTCCCTGACGCTTACTCATTGCAACGGAAAGATTATTTTGAATATATTTTCGATTAATTTTAAATATGATTGCTGTTTAGATTGAAAATATTTTATGTAATTTCTATTATTTATAAGCATGACGGAAATGTGAATGTATATAATTAATTTAAAAGCAAAAACGATCTGGTAGCATCATTATTTCCGATTAATCTTAAATATGATTGTAGCTTCTTTTTTCCAATATTTTGAATGGACTTTTGATTATTTTTAATCATAACAGAAATGTGAACATAACAGAAATTATTTTGAAATGTGTTATTATAGTGTTCATATTCATATTTTATCAATGTATCAAATACTGTTATGAATCTGTGTTGCTGCTTCCCAGCATAGCTGGTTCCATAGGAGGTCCCAGAGCTTGGCGACCACTTGGCGACGAATTTGGCGACTTTGGCGCCAAAATAGATTATACCAGAAACATCAAGAATTTTCCCGATCCGTCCAGTAGGAACCGAATTACGCCTCGAACGTTCCTGATTGGTTGATAGGCTTCTAGCCCCGCCTCCTGATGCCTATAAAAGGAAGCAGTCCTGCCGCTGCCGAGTAGTGGTGAACCGACGGTGAATTGAGTTGCGAACCAGTGGGGTTGAAGAGTAGTCGTGGACCAGTGGAGTCGAAGAGTATTCGGGATCGACGGTGAATTGAGTCGTGGACCAATGGAGTTGAAGAGTCGCCGTAGTCGGAACCGACGCTAAAGAACTGGCCTTCCAGAGATAAGCAGAGCAGCGACGGAGTGAAGCTAGTGCTGAACTAAGCTGTGTGCTACTGTCTGCAGTAGAGTCTGTTGTATGCTGCTGCGTATGCTGTTGTATGCTGCACATCTCGGCTGAAGATAATCGTCTTTGTGCTGTCCTGTGTGTCTTCGTGTAAATAAATGTCGTTGTTTTATTTTCTACTGCCGCCTGCTGATTGAGCGTTCTCCACACCATACAACTCCCACTATCCAAACGGACCCCGGAAATTTCGTAAATATACTTTAACAAAAGCCTTTATAATGTAATATTTTCAGTTATTTATAAATGCAATTATAGTGGGCCTGGAATCCAAGGATATTGTCGTGTACTCGCCTATGGTACAAGGGTTCTTTTACTGTGATTGAAAAAAAACTACTCTCCTTGAAAGAATAAACTATAGCATTTATTTCTACGACAAGACAAGTTATTCTATATACATATTAAATTTAAATGACTGCATTTCCGAAAGAATATAGTTCAGAATCTTTTCAGCTGCTGATCACAACGTTTTCCAGTTTTTGATTCCAAGTGGTTTTTTTTGTTTTCAATACAGAGTTGAGTTGTTGCTCGCTTCGTCGAAGATTGCGGAATCACGCTACACTCCCACCTTTTGGGTTTTTCTTTTCAAGAAAACTCAAAATGTTCTTTAGTCCAAACAGTTCACAGGTCCAGTCGTTTGGGAGCTTGAATCTTACGGCCGAAATGGGTTTTCATGGTATTTAGATTTGGTAGAGGCGTTTTGTCCGATTCTGGTAGCTTCTCAGGATGTTCAACATATACTGTTGTACTGTCTCTTCTTTCTCATCTTCAATTTCAGATGCTCTCTTTAGTAGATTCTCTACTGAAGGCGTTTGAACCTCAAGGGCGTAGAGACGCTGTACAGGTCTCAGAAATTCGCCGTTCTTCGTTTTTACTTTTACAAGATGAACTGAACCATTATTACTAGGGAATCTTTCTGTTATTTTCCCAAGAGGCCAATAAAGACGTTTTTGATTGGTTACTTCGACAATAACCACTTCTCCCACCTTGAAATCGTGGGGTTTTATCATTTTCTTAGTTTGTTGTCTCAGCTGCCCCAAGTATTCCAGTCGGAATCGATTTCTAACATCTTCTTGCAGTTTACGCCTATACAGCCGTTGCTATACAGCTATACAGCCGAAAATACTCAGGAGACAGTTCCAAGTGGTCAAGATCTGGAATTTCATTTTTCCTACGTTCTCTGAGGAATGAAGATGGTGTTATAGGTTCTAAATCATCGTGTTCAGAAACGTAAGTAATGGGTCTTGAATTTACGATGTCTTCGCAATCGCATAGAATCGTGCTCAATTCTTCGTAACTCAGGCATTCGGCCTAGAACTTTCTTCAGAAGGTCTTTTACTAGGGCAATAAGGCGCTCCCACCATCCTCCCCACCATGGAACTGATGGTGGTATAAATTTCCAAATAATTTCCTTCTTTTTCCCTTCTTCTATTACTTGTTGCCAGTTAATACAATGAAATAGTCTACTTGTTCCAACAAAGTTTGTTCCATAATCCGAGTATATTACTGAAGATTGTCCACGTCGTGCAATAAAATGCCTCATCGCTAGTATGAAATTTTCCGTTGACAGCGAGAAAAGAAGTTAAAGGTGGATCCTTAAGTTCTTTAAAGGCGAGACTTTAGCTTGAGACTGAATATAGCTAACCCTTACGAAACAGCACGCTTAGGAAAATACAAGTATCATACGCTTTGGCAGTTGCATCACAAAAGACATAAAGACTGACAGTTTCTTCTTCACCTTGACTCAGTTTCATCCACCGAGGTATTTTGACCTCTGAAAGATTCTTTATACCTTTCAGCCAGTTCCAAAATCGTTTTGATAGACCTTCTGGCAGGGCATCATCCCATTTAAGTCCAAGATTCCAGGATTCTTGAAGCATAAACTTTGGAATGATGGTTACGGGAGAAGATATACCCAAAGGATCAAATATACTCTGAGCCAAAGAAAGCAGACCTCTTTTAGTAAGAACCAAGTTTTCATCTTTCAGACAGTTTATGATGCAAGACAGAGTATCTTGTTTTAGGTCCCAGTTTAGGCCCAATAAGGGTACAGTTTGGTGTTTGTTGGGTTGATCGATAATTTCAAGTGAAGAGTTTGATTACCAGCCTCGTAGATTGAATTTTCCTAAAGACATCAACGCTTGCGATTCAACTATAAATTTATCTGCTTCATCTATATTATTCAAACTGCAGACACAAATATCCACATAAAATAAATTCTTCAAAATTTCCCCAGTATCAAGAGCTTTGCAGGGGCTTTTTCCAGATGGTAGTTCAAAGTTGCCGCTAAAAGGAATGGACGCAGGTGACACCAAACACAACTCTATGATGTTTGTAGATTTTCATTCTCTTTTCTTTAGTTTTCCATAAAAATCGCAGATAATCCCTGTCCTTCTCTCTGATTCTGATCTGAAGAAATGCCTTCTGAATGTCTGATGTTATTCCAACAGGAAATTTCCGGAAACGATTCAGCAGGGAAGGAACAAGTTCAATTAAATTAGGACCGCTTTCTAAGCAGGCATTCAATGAATGTATACCCTTTATATGTGCGGATGCATCGAAAACTGGCCTCACTTTCGTAGTAATGCTGTTCTCTTTATATACAGGCCTGTGAGGAAGATAGTATGCATTTCTCTTTTTTATCTTCAATGACACCGTCAGCAATCCATTTTTTTAAGACATCTGCATATACTCCAACCTTCTCGGATTCTACAAGTTTTTTATAAACAGAAAAAAGTCGTTTCTCGGCCATTTGTCTGTTGTCAGGGAGCCGGGATGATTCTAACACCCAAGGTAAGGCGACTTCGTACCTCCTTTCCTCATTAATCGTCAGAGTGTTTCGAAAACAATCTAAAGTATTTTGATGTATTTCAATCTTCGTTTTCGATTCAGCAGGATCAGTAATTCCAATGGCTTCTAACTTCCATAAATCACTTATATTACAATCTTTTTTAAGTAAGTTTGTCACTGTCATGCTTATAGAGTCGGAACTGCTTGGTGCTCTTCCCATAAGTGTCCAACCAAGCAAAATCTCAATGGCAGTTAATCCACAAGTTAAATTGAGGATTTTTCCAGTCATCCATTTTTCCTGCTATGTCAGCACCAATAAGCAAATGGATTGTGGATGAGGAACAAGATGGTACACATTCTTGATCCGTTAGATGAATTTTATTATCCTCTAGTTCCTTTGACCAGAATCCGGTTGGTATCTGACAAATTTCGGCACAGATTTTCTCTTGATCAAATGCGTTAAAAGTGCAATGATAATTTTTGTTAAAATCACTTACAAAAATCTTGTATTATGAATGTTCCTGGGGATTTTGCATCCCTCCAAACAGAGTATGAATAAGAGTTGTTTCTTTTAACCCATCCAGAGCCGACTGTCTAGCTTAAGAATGTTCTTAAAGGTTGAATACAATTTACTAGATAAGAAATTGGCAGAACGTTCGTAAACCGGCCTGGTATGTTTTTGCTTTCCCCTGACCATTAAGAACAGGGGGTAAACTTTCCCGCGTCTCGACCATCACCACCCCCTTAACACCGGGGGTTTTGAATAGTACTGACTGATCAATCAAGTAATAAATCTGTCGACGCAGGGCAATTGCCATGTGGTTTTTCGACTAAGAAGTTGGTTTTCGCTCTGAGAACCAAGAACTTG
Source organism: Argiope bruennichi (assembly GCF_947563725.1). Lineage (NCBI taxonomy): Eukaryota > Metazoa > Arthropoda > Arachnida > Araneae > Araneidae > Argiope > Argiope bruennichi. The sequence goes on from NC_079158.1 coordinate 4,205,291, forward strand.
TCTTTTAATCTGCAATGTTTACAGAAAATAGAATTTGTTCAAAAATAAATTTTAAAAAAATTCCTCAATATGATTTTATAAATTTTTATTAGCAATAGAAAAATTTGTTTAATAAATTATTTAAAAGGAATTATCATTCATCAAATTGCATTACATATATAATACATTCTTTTTACTGACATTCAGTGAATTTTAATTAAGTTTTTTTCTAATTTTTAGTTGTAAGCATTTTACTCGCATATTATATATATAATGGATGAATATATAGTTCTCTGATTAAAATAAATTATAAAAATTTATTATTAATAATTTAAAAATACTACATTCATTTCGGAAATAAATCTGTTATTGAAAATTATAAATAAATATTTGTATTTTTTTTGTTTGTTTTTAGATTTTTGTTTTTCATTCCATTTTTTTAAGTTCTGAAAATAATAAAACAATCTTTTGTCAATATATAGTAGGTGAATATTTAATTGATAATATGTTGATGAAAATATTATTAAGTTGAATATTTTTGACTTATTATCTTATTTTGAAATAATTAAAAAAATAAGTTGAAATAATAAATTTTTAAAGTTAATTTTAATACTTAAATAAGAAAACATATTAATGTATCCATTTACTCACGAGGCTTATATCTGATAAAAATCATCATTTCATTCATATATTTAATAAGTGAATATTTTGAATGTCAATTTCTTATATCATTCCTAATCTTGTCACAAATCTTGGTAAAAATGACTCATAGTCAGTGCAGAAATATTTTCATAAATCCATGCATTTCTCTGCTGACAAATATTTCGAAGAATCTTTCCTTCATCTTACTCCATCAATGAAATCAAAATTTCAATTGTACCCATTTTATTAAGTTACAATATTATGATTTTTTTTATGAAAATTCGTAAATTATCTCGTAGATAAAAACGAGACTTATCTGAATGTGTCCAGCAATTAAGAATTACCGTTTCAGACCGTTGCTTCCATGCTCTTCATTTCTGAACAATTCAAACAAATTTCATTGGAAATATTTATAAGGTATTTTACTGCATGTGAATTTCAAAAGATGGATGCACAATAAAATAAAAGAAAAACAATCTAGAGTAAGTAATCATAACTTCAGCAACGTTTAAAAATCGTAACTGAAAAATAAGTTTCTTATATCATTGCAACAATAAAAATACTTGCTACAAATTTTGGCAAATTAATTAAAATAAAACAAATTATAGATATTAATGAATCTGTAATAATTTTGCCAGTTTGTGGAGGAAGGGCAGAGTTCTTCATTTAAAGGATCCTATCCTCCGGTCACAAAAATTGGATGGAAGAAAAGTGGCTTAACAATGACATTACATATTAAGAAGATTGTGATAAATAAGAAATAATATATGTATAAGTTATTTTATATATATAAGAAAAATAGAGAGAAGCGTGAATTTTTTACGTCATAGAATAAATTAGCAAAAACAGGGTCGGAGAATCATGTTGGGGCTGTAAAGCAGGGAGTTATTGGTGGTCTAGTCACCGATGACTCATCGGGGTCTCATGATGTTGAAATCTTCTTAGCATCTGTAGTCATTTCTTATCAAAGCAAAAATAATATTCACAAATAACTTTTAAAAAATGTAAAAGCTAATATTTTCATAAATTATTAATTTTTGAAGTATAATAAAAAATTTAATTAAAATTTAATTTTTTTAAAAAATTTATTTTAGCCAGATTTCTCCACCATTCCTAGAGATAAATTGAATAATTCCAAATCATATACGTCAAAAATAAAATTTAATATCAAAATATTTCTGTATTTATTCGAAATTTTACGAGTCAAATTCACGCACATGCGCAGAATCCATTCGTATTCTTAGCATTGTGCTTTCAGACCAGATTGACACCGTATTTAAAATTTTACTGGACAGTCGTAATGAGATTCATAGACCCTTCAGAAACTCTCACGTTACGAGGCTTGGTGGCTGGATCGGCAGAGTGTAGCGCTTAGTTTCGTAGTTCTTCAGTTCGAGGGTCGAAGCCGACGAATATTTTTATGTATTTTTCTTTTTTTTTAAAAAAAAAAAATTATTTTAGCCAGTTTTCTCCATCATATCTAGAGATAAATTGATAAATCATAAATCATCTACGTCAAAAATAGTATTTAATATCAAAATATTTCTATATTTATTCGAAACTTTACGAGTCAAATTCACGCACATGCGCAGAATTCATTCGTATTCTTAGCATTGTGCTTTTAGACCAGATTGACACCGTATTTAAAATTTTACTGGACAGTCGTAATGAGATTCATAGACCGTTCAGAAACTCCTGGGTTACGAGGCTTGGTGGCTGGATCGGAAGAGTGTTCCGGTTAGTTTTGCAGGTCTTCAGTTCGAGACTCGAAGCCGACAAATATTTTTGTGTATTTTTTTTTTTTTCTTTTAATTTATTTTAGAAAGTTTTCTCCATCATTCCTAGAAATAAATTGAATAATTCCAAATCATCTACGTCAAAAATAGAATATAATATCAAAATATTTCTATATTTATTCGAAATTTTACGAGTCAAATTCAAGCACAAGAATTCATTTGTATTCTTAGCATTGTGCTTTTAGACAAGATTGACACCGTATTTAAAATTTTACTGGAAAGTCGTAATTAGATTCATAGACCCTTCAGAAGCTGTCGGGTTACGATGCCTCGTGGCTGAATCGGCAGAGTACAGCGCTTAGTTTTGCAGGTCTTCAGTTCGAGGATCGAAGCCAAAAAATATTATTTTCTATATATATTTTTTAAAATTTTTTTTAGCCAGTTTTTTCCATCATTCCTAGAAATAAACTGAATAATTCCAAATCATTTACGTCAAAAATACAATGTAAAATCAAAATACTTTTATATTTATTCAAAATTTTACGAATCAAATTCACGCACATGCGCAGAATTCATTCGTATTCTTAGCATTGTGCATTAAGACAATTTTGACACCGTATTTAAAATTTTACTGGACAGTCGAAATGAGATTCATACACCCTTCAGAAGCTCTCAGGTTACGAGGCTTGGTGGCTAGATCGGCAGAGTTTAGCGCTTCGTTTTGCAGGTCTTCAGTTCGAGGCCCGAAGCCGACGAATATTTTTATGTATTTTTTTTTTTTTTTTTTAATTATTTTAACCAGTTTTCTCCATCATTCCTAGAGATAAATTGAATAATTCCAAATCATCTACGTCAAAAATAGAATTTAATGTCAAAATATTTCTATATTTATTCGAAATTGTACGAGTCAAATTCACGAACGTTCGCAGAAATCATTCGTATTCTTAGCATTGTGCTTTTAGACAAGTTGACACCGTATTTAAAATTTTACTGGCCAGTCGTAATGAGACTCATAGACCCTTCAGAAGCTCGCAGGTTACGAGGCTTGGTGGCTGGATCGGCAGAGTGTAGTGCTTAATTTTGCAGGTCTTCAGTTCGAAGCTCGAAGATGACAAATATTTTTATGTATTTTTTTTTTTAAATTTATTTTAGCTAGTTTTATCCATCATTTCTAGAGATAAATTGAATAATTCCAAATCATCTACGTCAAAAATAGAATTTAATTATCAAAATATTTCTATATTTATTCGAAATTTTACGAGTCAAATTCACGCACATTCGCAGAATTCACTTGTATTCTTAACATTGTGCTTTTAGACCAGTTGACACCATATTTAAAATTTTATTGGACAGTCGAAATGAGATTCATACACGCTTCAGAAGATCTCAGGTTACGAGGCTTGGTGGCTAGATCGGCAGAGTGTAGCGCTTCGTTTTGCAGGTCTTCAGTTCGAGGCCCGAAGCCGACGAATATTTTTATGTATTTTTCTTTTTTTAAAAAAAAAAAAATTATTTTAACCAGTTTTCTCCATCATTCCTAGAGATAAATTGAATAATTCCAAATCATCTACGTGAAAAATAGAATTTAATATCAAAATATTTCTTTATTTATTCGAAATTTTGTGAGTCAAATTCCCACACATTCGCAGAATTCATTCGTAATCTTAGCATTGTGCTTTTACACCAGTTGACACCGTATTTAAAATTTTACTGGACAGTCGTAATGAGATTCATAAACCCTTCAGAAGCTCTCAGGTTACGAGGCTTGGCGGCTGGATCGGCAGAGTGTAGTGCTTAATTTTGCAGGTCTTCAGTTCGAAGCTCGAAGACGACAAATATTTTTATGTATTTTTTTTAAAATTTATTTTAACCAGTTTTCTCCATCATTGCTAGAGATAAATTGAATAATTCCAAATCGTCTACGTCAAAAATAGAATTTAATATCAAACTATTTCTACATTTATTCGAAATTTTAAAAGTCAAATTCACGCACATGCGCATAATTCCTTCGTATTCTTAGCATTGTGCTTTTAGACCAGATTGACACCGTATTTAAAACTTTACTGGACAGTCGTAATGAGATTCATAGACCATTCAGAAGCTCTGAGGTTACGAGGCGTGGTGGCTGGATCGGCAGAGTGTAGTTCTTAGTTTTGCAGATCTTCAGTTCGAGGCTCAAAGCGGACAAATATTTTTTATATATTTTTCTTTTTTTTATTTTAATTTATTTTAGAAAGTTTTCTCCATCATTCCTAGAAATAAATTGAATAATTCCAAATCATCTACGTCAAAAATAGAATATAATATCAAAATATTTCTATATTTATTCGAAATTTTACGAGTGAAATTCACGCACATGCGCAGAATTCATTCGTATTCTTAGAATTCTGCTTTTAGACAAGATTGACACCGTATTTTAAATTTTACTGGACAGTCGTAATTAGATTCATAGACCCTTTAGAAGCTCTCAGGTTACGAGAATTGGTGGCTGGATCGGCCGAGTATAGCGCTTAGTTTTGCAGGTCTTCAGTTCGAGGATCGAAGCCGACAAATATTTTATATATATATATATATATATATTAAAAATTTTTTTAGCCAGTTTTTTCCATCATTCCTAGAAATAAACTGAATAATTCCAAATCATTTACGTCAAAAATACAATGTAAAATCAAAATATTTTTATATTTATTCAAAATTTTACGAATCAAATTCACGCACATGCGCAGTATTCATTCGTATTCTTAGCATTGTGCATTTAGACAAGATTGACACCGTATTTAAAATTTTACAGGACAGTCGTAATGACATTCATGGACCATTCAGAAGCTCTGAGGTTACGAGGCTTGGTGGCTGGATCGGCAGAGTGTAGTGCTTGGTTTTGCAGATCTTCAGTTCGAGGCTCAAAGCCGACAAATATTTGTTATATATTTTTCTTTTTTTTATTTTAATTTATTTTAGAAAGTTTTCTCCATAATTCCTAGAAATAAATTGAATAATTCCAAATCATCTACGTCAAAAATAGAATTTAATATCAAAATATTTCTATATTTATTCGAAATTTTACGAGTCAAATTCACGCACATGCATAGAATTCATTCGTATTCTTAGCATTGTGCTTTTAGACCAGATTGACACCGTATTTAAAATTTTACAGGACAGTCGTAATGAGATTCATAGATCCTTCAGAAGCTCTCAGGGCACGAAGTTCTGTGGCTGGATCGGCAGATTGTAGCGCTTAGTTTTGTAGGTCTTCAGTTCGAGACTGAAAAACGAAAAATATTTTTATATACTTTTTTTTTTAAATATATTTTAGCCAGTTTTCTCCATCATTCCTAGAGATAAATTGAATAATTCCAAATGATCTACGTCAAAAATAGAATTTAATATCAAAATATTTCTATATTTATTCGAAATTTTACGAGTCAAATTCACGCATATGCTCAGAATTCATTCGTATTCTTAGCATTGTGCATTTAGACCAGACTGACACCGTATTTAAAATCTTACTGGACAGTCGTAATCAGATTAATAGACTCTTCAGAAGCTGTCGGGTTACGATGCCTCGTGGCTGAATCGGCAGAGTGTAGCGCTTAGTTTTGCAGGTCTTCAGTTCGAGGCTCGAAGCCCACAAAAATTTTTATGTATTTTTTTTTTTAAATTTATTTTAGCCAGTTTACTCCATCATTCCTAGAGAAAAATTGAATAATTCCAAATCATCTACGTCAAAAATAGAATTTAATTACAAAATATTTCTATATTTATTCGAAATTTTACAATTCAAATTCACACACATTCGAAGAATTCATTCGTATTTTTAGCATTGTGCTTTTAGACCAGTTGACACCGTATTTAAAATTTTACTGGACAGTCGTAATGAGATTCATAGACCCTTCAGAAGCTCTCACGTTACGAGGCTTGGTGGCTGGATCGGCAGAGTGTAGCGCTAAGTTTTGTAGTTCTTCAGTTCGAGGGTCGAAGCCGACAAATATTTTTATGTATTTTTTTTTTTTTTAATTATTTTAGCCAGTTTTCTCCATCATTCCTAGAGATCAATTGAATAATTCCAAATAATCTACTTCAAAAATAGAATTTAATGTCAAAATATTTCTATATTTATTCGAAATTGTACGAGTCAAATTCACGAACGTTCGCAGAAATCATTCGTATTCTTAGCATTGTGCTTTTAGACAAGTTGACACCGTATTTAAAATTTTACTGGCCAGTCGTAATGAGATTCATAGACCCTTCAGAAGCTCGCAGGTTACGAGGCTTGGTGGCTGGATCGGCAATGTGTAGCTCTTTGTTTTGCAGGTCTTCAGTTCGAGGCTGCAAGCCGACAAATATTTTTGTGTATTTTTTTTTTTAAATTTATTTTAGCTAGTTTTATTCATCATTTCTAGAGATAAATTGAATAATTCCAAATCATCTACGTCAAAAATAGAATTTAATTATCAAAATATTTCTATATTTATTCGAAATTTTACGAGTCAAATTCACGCACATTCGCAAAATTCACTTGTATTCTTAACATTGTGCTTTTAGACCAGTTGACACCATATTTAAAATTTTATTGGACAGTCGAAATGAGATTCATACACGCTTCAGAAGATCTCAGGTTACGAGGCTTGGTGGCTAGATCGGCAGAGTGTAGCGCTTCGTTTTGCAGGTCTTCAGTTCGAGGCCCGAAGCCGACGAATATTTTTATGTATTTTTCTTTTTTTTAAAAAAAAATTTATTTTAACCAGTTTTCTCCATCATTCCTAGAGATAAATTGAATGATTCCAAATCATCTACGTCAAAAATAGAATTTAATATCAAAATATTTCTATATTTATTCGAAACTTTACGAGTCAAATTCACGCTCATGCGCAGAATTCATTCGTATTCTTAGCATTGTGCATTTAGACCAGATTGACACCGTATTTAAAATTTTACTGGGCAGTCGTAATGAGATTCATAGACCCTTCAGAAGCTCTCAGGTTACGAGGCTTGGTGGCTGGATCGGCACAGTGTAGCGCTTAATTTTGTTGGTCTTCAGTTCGAGGGTCGAAGCCGACAAATATTTTTATATATTGTTTTGTTTTTCAATTTATTTTAGCCAGTTTTCTCAAACATTCCTAGAAATAAACTGAATAACTCCAAATCATCTACGTCAAAAATAGAATTTAATATCAAAATATTTCTATATTTATTCGAAATTTTACGTGTGAAATTCACGCACATGCGCAGAATTCATTCGTATTCTTAGCATTGGGCTTTTAGACCAGATTGACACCGTATTTAAAATTTTACTGGACAGTCGTAATGAGATTCATAGACCCTTCAGAAGCTTTCAGATTACGAGGTTTGGTGGCTGGATCGGCAGAGTGTAGCTCTCAGTTTTGCAGGTCTTCAATTCGAGGCTCGAAGCCGACAAATATTTAAATATATATATTTTTTTATTTTAAATTTATTTTAGCCAGTTTTCTCCATCATTCCTAGAGATAAATTGAACAATTCCAAATCATCTACGTCAAAAATAGAATTTAATATCAAAATATTTCTATATTTATTCGAAATTTTACGAGTCAAATTCACGCAAGTTCGCAGAATTCATTCGTATTCTTAGCATGGTGCTTTTAGACAAGTTGATACCGTATTTAAAATTTTACTGGACAGTCGTAATGAGATTCATAGACCCTTCAGAAGCTCGCAGGTTACGAGGTTTGGTGGCTGGATCGGCATAGTGTAGCTCTGAGTTTTGCAGGTCTTCAGTTCGAGGTTCGAAGCCGACAAATATTTTTATGTATTTTTCTTTTTTTTAAAAAAAAAATTTATTTTAGCCAGTTTTCTCCATCCTTCATAGAGATAAATTGAACAATTCCAAATCATCTACGTCAAATATAGAATTTAATATCAAAATACTTCTATATTTATTCGAAACTTTACGAGTCAAATTCACGCACATGTGCAGAATTCATTCGTAAATTTAGAATTCTGCTTTTAGACAAGATTGACACCGTATTTAAATTTACTGGACAGTCGTAATGAGATTCATAGACCCTTCAGAAGCTCTCAGGTTACGAGGCTTGGTGGCTGGATCGGAAGAGTGTAGCGCTTAGTTTTGCATGTCATCAGTTCGAGGCTCGAAGCCGACGAATATTTTTATTTATTTTTCTTTTTTTTTTTTTTTTTTAATTATTTTAGCCGGTTTTCTCCATCATTTATAGAGATAAATTGAATAATTCCAAATCATCTACGTCAAAAATAGAATTTAATATCAAAATATTTCTTTATTTATTCGAAATTTTACCAGTCAAATTAACGCACATGCGCAGAATTCATTCGTATTCTTACCATTGTGCTTTTAGACTATATTGACACCGTATTTAAAATTTTACTGGACAGTAGTAATGAGATTCTTAGACCATTCAGAAGCTCTCAGGTTACGAACCTTGGTGGCTGGATCGGAAGATTGTAGCGCTTAGTTTTGCATGTCATCAGTTCGAGGCTCGAAGCCGACGAATATTTTTATTTATTTTCCTTTTCTTTAAAAAAAAATTATTTTAGCCAGTTTTCTCCATCATTTATAGAGATAAATTGAATAATTCGAAATCTTCTACGTCAAAAATAGAATTTAATATCAAAATATTTCTTTATTTATTCTAAATTTTACCAGTCAAATTAACGCACATGCGCAGATTTCATTCGTATTCTTAGCATTGTGCTTTAAGACTATATTGACACCGTATTTAAAATTTTACTGGACAGTCGTAATGAGATTCATAGACCCTTCAGAAGCTATCAGAATACGAGGTTTGGTGGCTGGATCGGAAGAGTGTAGCTCTCAGTTTTGCAGGTTTCTGTTCGGGGTTCGAAGCCGAGAAATATTTATACATATATATTTTTTTATTTTAAATTTATTTTAGCCAGTTTTCTCCATCATTCCTAGAGATAAATTGAATAATTCTAAATCATCTACGTCAAAAATAGAATTTAATATCAATATATTTCTATATTTATTCGAAACTTAACGAGTCAAATTCACGCACATGCTCAGAATTCATTCGTATCCTTAGCATTGTGCATTTAGACAAGATTGACACCGTATTTAAAATTTTACAGGACAGTCCTACTGAGATTCATAGACCCTTCAGAGGCTGTCAGGTTGCGAGGCTTAGTGGCTTTATCTGCAGAATGTAGTGCTTAGTTTTGCATGTCATCACATAGCAGCTCGAAGCCGACAAATGTTTTTTATATACTATTCTTTTTTTTTAAAAAAAATATTTTAGTCAGTTTTCTCCATCATTACTAGAGATAAATTGAATAATTCCAAATTATCTACGTCAAAAATAGAATTTAATTACAAAATATTTCTATATTTATTCGAAATTTTACTAGTCAAATTCCCACACATTCGCAGAAATCATTCGTAATCTTAGCATTGTGCTTTTAGACCAGTTGACACCGTATTTAAAATTTTACTGGACAGTCGTAATGAGATTCATAAACCCTTCAGAAGCTCTCAAGTTAAGAGGCTTGGCGGCTGGATCGGCAGAGTGTAGTGCTTAATTTTGCAAGTCTTCAGTTCGAGGCTCGAAGACGACAAATATTTTTATCTATTTTTTTTTAAATTTATTTTAGCCAGTTTTCTCCATCATTCCTAGAGATAAATTGAATAATTCCAAATCATCTACGTCAAAAATAGAATTTAATATCAAAATATTTCTATATTTATTCGAAATTTAACGTGTGAAATTCACGCACATGCGCAGAATTCATTCGTATTCTTAGCATTGTGCATTAAGACAATTTTGACACCGTATTTAAAATTTTACTGGACAGTCGAAATGAGATTCATACACCCTTCAGAAGCTCTCAGGTTACGAGGCTTGGTGGCTAGATCGGCAGAGTTTAGCGCTTCGTTTTGCAGGTCTTCAATTCGAGGCCCGAAGCCGACGAATATTTTTATGTATTTTTCTTTTTTTTTTTAAAAAAAAATATTTTAACCAGTTTTCTCCATCATTCCTAGAGATAAATTGAATAATTCCAAATCATCTACGTCAAAAAAAGAATTTAATATCAAAATATTTCTTTATTTTTTCGAAATTTTACCAGTCAAATTAACGCACATGCGCAGAATTCATTCGTATTCTTAGCATTGTGCTTTTAGACTATATTGACACCGTATTTAAAATTTTACTGGACAGTCGTAATGAGATTCATAGATCCTTCAGAAGCTCTCAGGGAACGAAGCTCTGTGGCAGGATCGGCAGAATGTAGCGCTTAGTTTTGTAGGTCTTCAGTTCGAAACTCAAAACCGACAAATATTTTTATATACATTTTTTTTAATATATTTTAGCCAGTTTTCTCCATTATTCCTAGAGATCAATTGAATAATTCCCAATCATCTACGTCAAAAATAGAATGTAAAATCAAAATATTTCTAATTTATTCGAAATTTTACGTGTCCAATTCACGCACATGCGCAGAATTCATTCGTATTCTTAGCATTGTGCATTTAGACAAGATTGACACCGTATTTAAAATTTTACAGGACAGTCGTACTGAGATTCATAGACCCTTCAGAGGCTGTCAGGTTGCGAGGCTTGGTGGCTTTATCGGCAGAATGTAGTGCTTAGTTTTGCAGGTCATCACATAGCGGCTCGAAGCCGACAAATATTTTTATATACTATTCTTTTTTTTTTTAATTATTTTAGTCAGTTTTCTCCATCATTACTAGAGATAAATTGAATAATTCCAAATCATCTACGTCAAAAATAGAATTTAATATCAAAATATTTCTTTATTTATTCGAAATTTTACCAGTCAAATTAACGCATATGCGTAGAATTCATTCGTATTCTTAGCATTGTGCTTTTAGACTATATTGACACCGTATTTAAAATTTTACTGGACAGTCGTAATGAGATTCATAGACCCTTCAGAAGCTGTAAGATTACGAGGTTTGGTGGCTGGATCGGCATAGTGTAGCTCTCAGTTTTGCAGGTCTTCAGTTCGAGGCTCGAAGCCGACAAATATTTATACATATATATTTTTTTATTTTAAATTTATTTTAGCCAGTTTTCTCCATCTTTCCTAGAGATAAATTGAATAATTCCAAATCATCTACGTCAAAAATAGAATTTAATATCAAAATATTTCTATATTTATTCGAAATTTAACGTGTCAAATTCACGCACATGCGCAGAATTCATTCGTATTCTTAGCATTCTGCTTTTAGACCAGTTGACACCGTATTTAAAATTTTACTGGACAGTCGTAATGAGATTCATAGACCCTTCAGAAGCTCTCAGGCTACGAGGCTTGGTGGTTGGATCCGCAGAGTGTAGCGCTTACTTTTGCAGGTCTTCAGTTCGAGGGTCGAAGCCGACAAATATTTTTATGCATTTTTCTTTTTTTTAAAAATTTTTTTATCTTAGCCAGTTTTCTCCATCATTCCTAGAGATAAATTGAATAATTCCAAATCATCTACGTCAAATATAGAATTTAATATCAAAATATTTCTATATTTATTCGAAATTTTACAAGTCAAATTAACGCACATGCGCAGAATTCATTCGTATTCTTAGCATTGTGCTTTTAGACTATATTGACACCGTATTTAAAATTTTACTGGACAGTCGTAATGAGATTCATAGACCCTTCAGAAGCTATCAGGTTACGAGGTTTGGTGGCTGGATCGGCAGAGTGTAGCTCTTAGTTTTGCAGGTGTTCAGTTCGAGGCTCGAAGCCGACAAATATTTATACATATATATTTTTTATTTTAAATTTATTTTAGCAATTTTTCTCCATCTTTCCTAGAGATAAATTGAATAATTCGAAATCATCTACGTCAAAAATAGAATTTAATATCAAAATATTTCTTTATTTATTCGAAATTTTACCAGTCAAATTAACGCACATGCGCAGAATTCATTCGTATTCTTAGCATTGTGCTTTTAGACTATATTGACACCGTATTTAAAATTTTACTGGACAGTCGTAATGAGATTCATAGACCCTTCAGAAGCTCTCAGGCTACGAGGCTTGGTGGTTGGATCCGCAGAGTGTAGCGCTTACTTTTGCAGGTCTTCAGTTCGAGGGTCGAAACCGACAAATATTTTTATGCATTTTTCTTTTTTTTTTTTTTAAAAATTTATCTTAGCCAGTTTTCTCCATCATTCCTAGAGATAAATTGAATAATTCCAAATCATCTACGTCAAAAATAGAATTTAATATCAAAATATTTCTATATTTATTCAAAATTTAACGTGTCAAATTCACGCACATGCGCAGAATTCATTCGTATTCTTAGCATTCTGCTTTTAGACCAGTTGACACCGTATTTAAAATTTTACTGGACAGTCGTAATGAGATTCATAGACCCTTCAGAAGCTCTCAGGCTACGAGGCTTGGTGGTTGGATCCGCAGAGTGTAGCGCTTACTTTTGCAGGTCTTCAGTTCGAGGGTCGAAGCCGACAAATATTTTTATGCATTTTTCTTTTTTTTAAAAAAAAATTTATCTTAGCCAGTTTTCTCCATCATTCCTAGAGATAAATTGAATAATTCCAAATCATCTACGTCAAAAATAGAATTTAATAGCAAAATATTTCTATATTTATTCGAAATTTAACGTGTCAAATTCACGCACATGCGCATAATTCATTCGTATTCTTAGCATTCTGCTTTTAGACCAGTTGACACCGTATTTAAAATTTTACTGGACAGTCGTAATGAGATTCATAGACCCTTCAGAAGCTCACAGGTTACGAGGCTTGGTGGCTGGATCGGCAATGTGTAGCGCTTTGTTTTGCAGGTCTTCAGTTCGAGGTTCGAAGCCGACAAATATTTTTATGTATTTTTTTTTTTAATTTATTTTAGCCAGTTTTCTCCATCCTTCATAGAGATAAATTGAATGATTCCAAATCATCTACGTCAAAAATAGAATTTAATATCAAAATATTTCTTTATTCATTCGAAATTTTACGAGTCAAATTCACGCACATGCGCAGAATTCATTCGTATACTTAGCATTGTACTTTTAGACCAGATGGACACCGTATTTAAAATTTTACTGGACAGTCGTAATGAGATTCATAGAACCTTCAGAAGCTCTCAGGTTACGAGGCTTGGTGTCTGGATCGGCAGATTGTAGCGCTTAGTTTTGCAGGTCTTCAGTTCGAGGCTCGTAGCCGAAAAATATTTTTATATATATTTCTTTTTTTTTAAATTTATTTTAGCAGGTTTTCTCCATCATTCCTAGAGATAAACTTAATATTTCCAAATCATCTACGTCAAAAATAGAATTTAATATCAAAATATTTCTATATTTATTCGAAATTTTACGAGTCAAACTCAAGCACATGCGCAGAAGCTCTCAGGCTACGATTCTTGGTGGTTGGATCGGCAGAGTGTAGCGCTTTATTTTACAGGTTTTCAGTACGAGGCTCGAAGCAGACAAATATTTTTGTGTATTTTTTTTAATTATTTTAGCCAGTTTTCTCCATCATTCCTAGAGATAAATTGAATAATTCCAAATCATCTACATCAAAAATAGAATTTAGGATCAAAATATTTCTATATTGATTCGAAATTTTAAGAGTCAAATTATCGCACATGCGCAGAATTCATTCGTATTCTTAGCATTGTGCCTTTAGACCAGATTGACACCGTTTTTAAAATTTTACTGGACAGTCGTAATGAGATTCATAGACGCTTCAGAAGCTCTCAGGTTAGGAGGCTTGGTAGCTCGGTAGCAGAGTGCAGCGCTTAGTTTTGCAGGTCTTCAGTTCTAGGCTCGTAGCCCACAAATGTTTTTATATATTTTTCTTTTTTTTTTTAATTTATTTTAACCAGTTTTCTCCATCATTTCTAGAGATAAATGGAATAATTCCAAATCATCTACGTCAAAAATAGAATTTAATATCAAAATATTTCTATATTTATTCGAAATTTTACGAGTTAATTTCACGCACATGCGCATAATTCATTCGTATTCTTAGCATTGTGCTTTTAGACCAGATTGACACCGTATTTAAAATTTTAGTGGACAGTCGTAATGAGATTCATAGACCCTTCAGAAGCTATCAGATTACGAGGTTTGGTGGCTGGATCGGCATAGTGTAGCTCTAGGTTTTGCAGGTCTTCAGTTCGAGGCTCGAAGCCAACAAAAAATTTTATATATTGTTTTTTTTTAAATTTATTTTTGCCAGTTTTCTCCATTATTCCTAGAGATAAACTGAATAATTCCAAATCATCTACGTCAAAAATAGAATTTAATATAAAAATATTTCTATATTGATTCGAAATTTTACGAGTCAATTTCACGCACATGCGCAGAATTCATTCGTATTCTTAGCATTCTGCTTTTAGACCAGATTGACACCGTATTTAAAATTTTACAGGATAGGGTGTAAACAGATTCTTAGACCCTTCAGAAGCTCTCAGGTTACGAGGCTTGATGGCTGAATCGGCAGAGTGTAGCACTTAGTTTTTCAGGTCTTCAGTTCGAGGCTCGAAGCCGACAAATATTTTTATATATTTTTCTTTTTTTTTAAATTTATTTTAGCCAGATTTCTCCATCATTCCTAGAGATAAATTGAATCATTCCAAAACATCTACGTCAAAAATAGAACTTAGCATCAAAATATTTCTATTTTTATTCGAAATTTGGCGAGTCAATTTCACGCACATGCGCATAATTCATTCGTATCCTTAGTATTGTCCTTTTCGACCAGATTGACACCGTATTTAAAATTTCAGTGGGTAGTCGTAATGAGACTCATAGGCCCTTCAAAAGCTATCAGGTTATGAGGCTTGTTGGCTGGATCGGCAGAGTGTAGCGCCTAGTTTTGAAGGTCTTCAGTTCGAGGCTCAAATCCGAAAAATATTTTTATGTATTTTTCTTTTTTTTTAAATTTATTTTAACCAGTTTTCTCCATCATTGCTAGAGATAAATTGAATAATTCCAAATCATCTATGTCAGAAATAGAATTTATTATAAAAATATTTCTATATTTATTCGAAACTTTACGAGTCACATTCACGCAAGTTCGCAGAATTCATTCGTATTCTTAGCATTGTGCTTTTAGACAAGTTGATACCGTATTTAAAATTTTACTGGACAGTCGTAATGAGATTCATAGACCCTTCAGAAGCTCGCAGAGGCTTGGTGGCTGGATCGGCAATTTGTAGCGGCTTGTTTTGCAAGTCTTCAATTCGAGGCTCGAAGCCGAGGAATATTTTTATGAATTTTTCTTTTTTTTTTTAAATTTATTTTTGCCAGTTTTCTCCATTATTTATAGAGATAAATTGAATAATTCCAAATCATCTACGTCAAAAATAAAATTTAATATCAAAATATTTCTTTATTTATTCGAAATTTTCCGTGTCAAATTCACACACATTCTCAGAAGTCATTCGTATTCTTAGCATTGTGCTTTTAGACCAGTTGACACTGTATTTAAAATTTTACTGGACAGTCGTAATGAGATTCATAAACCCTTCAGAAGCTCTCAGGCTATGATTCTTGGTGGTTGGATCGGCAGAGTGTAGCGCTTTATTTTACAGGTTTTCAGTACGAGGCTCGAAGCAGACAAATATTTTTGTGTATTTTTTTAATTATTTTAGCCAGTTTTCTCCATCATTCCTAGAGATAAATTGAATAATTCCAAATCATCTACATCAAAAATAGAATTTAGGATCAAAATATTTCTATAATGATTCGAAATTTTAAGAGTCAAATTCACGCACATGCGCAGAATTCATTCGTACTCTTAGCATTGTGCTTTTAGACCAGTTCACACTGTATTTAAAATTTTACTGGACAGTCGTAATGAGATTCATAAACCCTTCAGAAGCTCTGAGGTTACGAGGCTTGGTGGCTGGATCGGCAGAGTGTAGCGCTTTGTTTCGCGGTATTTCAGTTCGAGGCTCGAAGCAGACAAATATTTTTGTGTATTTTTTTTAAAATTATTTTAGCCAGTTTTCTCCATCATTCCTAGAGATAAATTGAATAATTCCAAATCATCTACGTCAAAAATAGAATTTAGGATCAAAATATTTCTATATTGATTCGAAATTTTACGATTCAAATTCACGCACATGCGCAGAATTCATTCGTATTCTTAGCATTGTGCATTTAGACCAGATTGACACCGTATTTAAAATTTTACTGGACAGTCGTAAAGAGATTCATAAACCCTTCAGAATCTCTCAGGTTACGAGGCTTGGTGGCTGGAGCGGCAATTTGTAGCGGTTTGTTTTGCAAGTATTCAATTCGAGGCTCGAAGCCCAGGAATATTTTTATGAATTTTTCTTTTTTTTTTTTAAATTTATTTTCCAGTTTTCTCCATTATTTATAGAGATAAATTGAATAATTCCAAATCATCTACGTCAAAAATAAAATTTAATATCAAAATATTTCTTTATTTATTCGAAATTTTACGAGTCAAATTCACACACATTCGCAGAATTCATTCGTATTCTTAGCATTGTGCGTTTAGACCAGTTGACACTGTATTTAAAATTTTACTGGACAGTCGTAATGAGATTCATAAACCCTTCAGAAGCTCTCAGGCTACGATTCTTGGTGGTTGGATCGGCAGAGTGTAGCGCTTTATTTTACAGGTTTTCAGTACGAGGTTCGAAGCAGACAAATATTTTTGTGTATTTTTTTTAATTATTTTAGCCAGTTTTCTCCATCACTCCTAGAGATAAACTGAATATTTCCAAATCATCTACGTCAAAAATAGAATTTAATATCAAAATATTTCTATATTTATTCGAAATTTTACGAGTCAAACTCAAGCACATGCGCAGAATTCATTCGTATTCTTAGCATAGCGCTTTTAGACCAGATTGACACCGTTTTTAAAATTTTACTGGACAGTCGTAAAGAGATTCATAAACCCTTCAGAATCTCTCAGGTTACGAGGCTTGGTGGCTTTATCGGCAGAGTGTAGCGCTTAGTTTTGCAGGTCTTCAGTTCGAGGTTCGAAGCCGACAAATATTTTTATGTATTTTTCTTTTTTTTTTAAAAAAAAATTATTTTAGCCAGTTTTCTCCATCATTCCTAGAGATAAATTGAATAATTCCAAATCATCTACCTCAAAAATAGAATTTAATATCAAAATATTTCTATATTTATTCGAAATTTTACGAGTCGAATTCTCTCACATGCGGAGAATTCATTCGTATTCTTAGCATTGTGCTTTTAGACCAGATTGACACCGTATTTAAAATTTTACTGGACAGTCGTAATGAGATTAATAGACCCTTCAAAAGCTCTCAGATTACGAGGTTTGGTGGCTGGATCGTCAGAGTGCAGCTTTTAGTTTTGCAGGTCTTCAGTTCGAGGCTCGAAGCCGTTAAATATTTTTTTATATATTTTTTTTTAATTTATTTTAGTCAGTTTTCTCCATCATTACTTGAGATAAACTGAATAATTCCAAATCATCTACGTCAAAAATAGAATTTAACATCAAAAAATTTCTATATTTATTCGACATTTTACGAGTCAAATTCACACACATTTGCAGAATTCATTCGTATTTTTAACATTGTTCTTTCAGACCAGATTGACACCGTATGTAAAATTTTACTGGACGGTCGTAACGAGAATCATAGACCCTTCAGAAGCTCTCAGGTTACTAGGCTTGGTGGCTGGATCGGCAGAGTGTATCGCTTAGTTTTGCAATTCTTCAGTTCGAGGCTCGTAGCCGACTAATATTTTTATATATTTTTTGTTTTTTTTAAATTTATTTTAGCAAGTTTTCTCCATCACTCCTAGAGATAAACTGAATATTTCCAAATCATCTACCTCAAAAATAGAATTTAATATCAAAATATTTCTATATTTATACGAAATTTTACGAGTCAAACTCAAGCACATGCGCAGAATTCATTCGTATTCTTAGCATAGCGCTTTTAGACCAGATTGACACCGTTTTTAAAATTTTACTGGACAGTCGTAATGAGATTCATAGACGCTTCAGAAGCTGTTAGGTTGCGAGGCTTGGTATCTCGGTAGCAGAGTGCAGTGCTTAGTTTTGCAGGTCTTCAGTTCGAGGCTCGTAGCCCACAAATGTTTTTATATATTTTTCTTTTTTTTTAAATTTATTTTAACCAGTTTTCTCCATCAATCCTAGAGATAAATGGAATAATTCCAAATCATCTACGTACAAAATAGAATTTAATATCAAAATATTTCTATATTTATTCGAAATTTTACGAGTTAATTTCACGCACATGCGCATAATTCTTTCGTATTCTTAGCATTGTGCTTTTAGACCAGATTGACACCGTATTTAAAATTTTAGTTGACAGTCGTAATTAGATTCATAGACCCTTCAGAAGCTCTCAGGTTACGAGGCGTGATGGCTGGATCGACAAAGTGTAGTACTTAGTTTTGCAGGTATACAGTTCGAGGCTCGAAGTAGAAAAATATTTTAATATATTTTTCTTTTTTTAAAAAAATTTATTTTAGCCAGTTTTCTCCATCAATCCTAGAGATAAATTGAATAATTCCAAATCGTCTACGTTAAAAATAGAATTTAATATCAAAATATCAGTTTTGCAGGTCTTCAGTTCGAGGCTCGTAGCGAACAAATATTTTTATATATTTTTCTTTTTTTTTAAATTTATTTTAACCAGTTTTCTCCATCATTCCTAGAGATAAATTGAATAATTCCAAATCATCTACGTCAAAAATAGAATTTAATATCAAAATATTTCTATATTTATTCGAAATTTTACGAGTCAAACTCACGCACATGCGCAGAATTCATTCGTATTCTTAGCATTGTGCTTTTAGACCAGATTGACACCGTTTTTAAAATTTTACTGGACAGTCCTAATGAGATTCATAGATGCTTCAGAGAGCTCTCAGGTTACGAGGCTCGGTGGCTGGGTAGCAGAATTCAGCGCTTAGTTTTGCAGGTCTTCAGTTCGAGGCTCGTAGCCGACAAATATTTTTATATATTTTTCTATTTTTTTTTAAATTTTTTTTTAACCAGTTTTCTCCATCATTCCTAGAGATAAATTGAATAATTCCAAATCATCTACGTCAAAAATAGAATTTAGCATAAAAATATTTCTATATTTATTCGAAATTTTGCGAGTCAATTTGACGCACATGCGCATAATTCATTCGTATTCTTAGCATTGCGCTTTTAGACCAGATTGACACCGTATTTAAAATTTTACTTTACAGTCGTAATGAGATTCATAGTCCCTTCAGAAGCACTCTGGTTACGAGGCTTGGTGGCTGGATCGGCAGAGTGTTCCGGTTAGTTTTGCAGGTCTTCAGTCGAGGTCGAAGTCGACAAATATTTTTATATATTTATCTTTTTATTAAATTTATTTTAGCCAGTTTTCTCCATCATTCCTAGAGATAAACTGAATCATTTCAAATCATCTACGTCAAAAATAGAATTTAGCATCAAAATATTTCTATTTTTATTCGAATTTTGGCGAGTCAATTTCACGCACATGCGTATAATTCATTCGTATCCTTAGCATTGTGCTTTTAGACTATATTGACACCGTATTTAAAATTTTCCTGGGCAGTCGTAATGAGATTCATAGATGCTTCAGAAGCTCTCAGGTTACGAGGCTTGGTGGATGGATCGGCAGTGTTTAGTGCTTTGTTTTGCAGGTCTTCAGTTTGAATCTCAAAATCGACAAATATTTTTAAATATTTTTTTTAAAATTTAATTTAGCCAGTTTTCTCCATCATTCCTAGAGATAAATTGAATCATTTCAAATCATCTACGTCAAAAATAGAATTTAGCATCAAAATATTTCTATTTTTATTCGAAATTTGGTTAGTTAATTTCACGCACATGCGCATAATTCATTCGTATTCGTAGCATTGTGTTTTTAGACCAGATTGACACCGTATTTAAAATTTTACTGGGCAGTCGTAATGAGATTCATAGACGCTTCAGAAGCTCTCGGGTTACGAGGCTTGGTGGCTGGATCGGAAGAGTGTAGAGCTTAGTTTTGCAGGTCTTCAGTTCGATACTCGTAGCCGACTAATACTTTTATATATTTTTCTTTTTTTTTTTTTTTTAATTTATTTTAGAAGGTTCTCTCCATCATTAATAGAGATAAACTGAATATTTCCAAATCATTTACGTCAAAAATAGAATTTAATATCAAAATATTTCTATATTTATTCTAAATTTTACGAGCCAAATTCACGCACATGCGCAGAATTCATTCGTATTCTTAGCATTGTGCGTTTAGACCAGTTGACACTGTATTTAAAATTTTACTGGACAGTCGTAATGAGATTCATAAACCCTTCAGAAGCTCTCAGGCTACGATTCTTGGTGGTTGGATCGGCAGAGTGTAGCGCTTTATTTTACAGGTTTTCAGTACGAGGCTCGAAGCAGACAAATATTTTTGTGTATTTTTTTTAATTATTTTAGCCAGTTTTCTCCATCATTCCTAGAGATAAATTGAATAATTCCAAATCATCTACATCAAAAATAGAATTTAGGATCAAAATATTTCTATATTGATTCGAAATTTTAAGAGTCAAATTATCGCACATGCGCAGAATTCATTCGTATTCTTAGCATTGTGCATTTAGACCAGATTGACACCGTATTTAAAATTTTACTGGACAGTCGTAAAGAGATTCATAAACCCTTCAGAATCTCTCAGGTTACGAGGCTTGGTGGCTTTATCGGCAGAGTGTAGCGCTTAGTTTTGCAGGTCTTCAGTTCGAGGTTCGAAGCCGACAAATATTTTTATGTATTTTTCTTTTTTTTTAAAAAAAAAAATTATTTTAGCCAGTTTTCTCCATCATTCCTAGAGATAAATTGAATAATTCCAAATCATCTACCTCAAAAATAGAATTTAATATCAAAATATTTCTATATTTATTCGAAATTTTACGAGTCGAATTCTCTCACATGCGGAGAATTCATTCGTATTCTTAGCATTGTGCTTTTACACCAGATTGACACCGTATTTAAAATTTTACTGGACAGTCGTAATGAGATTAATAGACCCTTCAAAAGCTCTCAGATTACGAGGTTTGGTGGCTGGATCGTCAGAGTGCAGCTTTTAGTTTTGCAGGTCTTCAGTTCGAGGCTCGAAGCCGTTAAATATTTTTATATATTTTTTTTTTTTAATTTATTTTAGTCAGTTTTCTCCATCATTACTTGAGATAAACTGAATAATTCCAAATCATCTACGTCAAAAATAGAATTTAACATCAAAAAATTTCTATATTTATTCGACATTTTACGAGTCAAATTCACACACATTTGCAGAATTCATTCGTATTTTTAACATTGTTCTTTCAGACCAGATTGACACCGTATGTAAAATTTTACTGGACGGTCGTAACGAGAATCATAGACCCTTCAGAAGCTCTCAGGTTACTAGGCTTGGTGGCTGGATCGGCAGAGTGTATCGCTTAGTTTTGCAGGTCTTCAGTTCGAGGCTCGTAGCCGACTAATATTTTTATATATTTTTTGTTTTTTTAAAATTTATTTTAGCAAGTTTTCTCCATCACTCCTAGAGATAAACTGAATATTTCCAAATCATCTACGTCAAAAATAGAATTTAATATCAAAATATTTCTATATTTATTCGAAATTTTACGAGTCAAACTCAAGCACATGCGCAGAATTCATTCGTATTCTTAGCATAGCGCTTTTAGACCAGATTGACACCGTTTTTAAAATTTTACTGGACAGTCGTAATGAGATTCATAGACGCTTCAGAAGCTGTTAGGTTGCGAGGCTTGGTATCTCGGTAGCAGTGTGCAGTGCTTAGTTTTGCAGGTCTTCAGTTCGAGGCTCGTAGCCCACAAATGTTTTTATATATTTTTCTTTTTTTTTAAATTTATTTTAACCAGTTTTCTCCATCAATCCTAGAGATAAATGGAATAATTCCAAATCATCTACGTACAAAATAGAATTTAATATCAAAATATTTCTATATTTATTCGAAATTTTACGAGTTAATTTCACGCACATGCGCATAATTCGTTCGTATTCTTAGCATTGTGCTTTTAGACCAGATTGACACCGTATTTAAAATTTTAGTGGACAGTCGTAATTAGATTCATAGACCCTTCAGAAGCTCTCAGGTTACGAGGCGTGATGGCTGGATCGACAAAGTGTAGTACTTAGTTTTGCAGGTATACAGTTCGAGGCTCGAAGTAGAAAAATATTTTAATATATTTTTCTTTTTTTAAAAAAATTTATTTTAGCCAGTTTTCTCCATCAATCCTAGAGATAAATTGAATAATTCCAAATCGTCTACGTCAAAAATAGAATTTAATATCAAAATATCAGTTTTGCAGGTCTTCAGTTCGAGGCTCGTAGCGAACAAATATTTTTATATATTTTTCTTTTTTTTAAAATTTATTTTAACCAGTTTTCTCCATCATTCCTAGAGATAAATTGAATAATTCCAAATCATCTACGTCAAAAATAGAATTTAATATCAAAATATTTCTATATTTATTCGAAATTTTACGAGTCAAACTCACGCACATGCGCAGAATTCATTCGTATTCTTAGCATTGTGCTTTTAGAAAAGATTGACACCGTTTTTAAAATTTTACTGGACAGTCCTAATGAGATTCATAGATGCTTCAGAGAGCTCTCAGGTTACGAGGCTCGGTGGCTGGGTAGCAGAATTCAGCGCTTAGTTTTGCAGGTCTACAGTTCGAGGCTCGTAGCCGACAAATAGTTTTATATATTTTTCTATTTTTTTTTTTAAATTTTTTTTAACCAGTTTTCTCCATCATTCCTAGAGATAAATTGAATAATTCCAAATCATCTACGTCAAAAATAGAATTTAGCATAAAAATATTTCTATATTTATTCGAAATTTTGCGAGTCAATTTGACGCACATGCGCATAATTCATTCGTATTCTTAGCATTGCGCTTTTAGACCAGATTGACACTGTATTTAAAATTTTACTTTACAGTCGTAATGAGATTCATAGTCCCTTCAGAAGCACTCTGGTTACGAGGCTTGGTGGCTGGATCGGCAGAGTGTTCCGGTTAGTTTTGCAGGTCTTCAGTTCGAGGTCGAAGTCGACAAATATTTTTATATATTTATCTTTTTATTAAATTTATTTTAGCCAGTTTTCTCCATCATTCCTAGAGATAAATTGAATAATTCCAAATCATCTACGTCAAAAATAGAGTTTAGCATCAAAATATTTCTATATTTATTCGAAATTTTGCGAGTCAATTTCACTCACATGCGCATAATTCATTCGTATTCTTAGCATTGTGCTTTTAGACCGGATTGACACAGTATTTAAAATTTTAGTTGGCAGTCGTAATGAGATTCATAGACCCTTCAGAAGCTCTCAGGTTACGAGGCTTGGTGGATGGATCGGCAGTGTTTAGTGCTTTGTTTTGCAGGTCTTCAGTTTGAATCTCAAAATCGACAAATATTTTTAAATATTTTTTTTTTAAATTTAATTTAGCCAGTTTTCTCCATCATTCCTAGAGATAAATTGAATCATTTCAAATCATCTACGTCAAAAATAGAATTTAGCATCAAAATATTTCTATTTTTATTCGAAATTTGGCGAGTTAATTTCACGCACATGCGCATAATTCATTCGTATTCTTAGCATTGTGTTTTTAGACCAGATTGACACCGTATTTAAAATTTTACTGGGCAGTCGTAATGAGATTCATAGACGCTTCAGAAGCTCTCGGGTTACGAGGCTTGGTGGCTGGATCGGCAGAGTGTAGAGCTTAGTTTTGCAGGTCTTCAGTTCGATACTCGTAGCCGACTAATACTTTTATATATTTTTCTTTTTTTTTTTTTAAATTTATTTTAGAAGGTTCTCTCCATCATTAATAGAGATAAACTGAATATTTCCAAATCATTTAGTCAAAAATAGAATTTAATATCAAAATATTTCTATATTTATTCTAAATTTTACGAGCCAAATTTACGCACATGCGCAGAATTCATTCGTATTCTTAGCATTGTGCGTTTAGACCAGATTGACACCGTATTTAAAATTTTACTCGACAGTCGTGATGAGAATCATAGATCCTTGAGTAGATCTAAGGGTACGAGGCTTGGTGGCTGGATCGGCAGAGTTTAGCGATTAGTTTTGCAAATCTTCAGTTCGAGGCTGGAAGGCGCAATATATATATATATATATATATATATATATATATATTGTAATGATTCAGCTTCTTCCTGGGTGACCACTGTGGCATTCCTTTTTCCTACACTCGATAATTTACATTCCGGGCCATTCTTCATCAACGAAACTCCCACAGTGTTAAGCGCCTCCAGATTGCCAAATGGAAGACCCTCTTTTTAAGTACGGTCATCTGGCCAATTAGTGCTAATCCAGATAAGGAACCACACGTGCGTTTCCCAGGGAAATAAATCGTGTCTTCGAAAGGCGAGAGTGTCAAACACTCCAGATGTCCTTCATTTTTCCCATGGTGGAGGGTGGATCACCAATGAACATTTCCCACGGGCGACCAGAGACGATTCAGGTTGTTCTGAACGGTGATTGGGTAACATGGAGTCTGAGAGGAAAATAAAAGGTGAGATTTTTCTGAAGAACGGGGAGAGAAGCTTCGTGTGAACCAAAGAGAGAAGCTTCGTGTGAACCAAGGAGAGAAGCTTCGTGTGAATCGGACTTCTGAGTAAAATTCCATCCGAAGCAAATTCGGTGGATTCCGAGAGCTATCCCTGGAGTAGCCTCAGACGCCAACAGCCTGTTAGCTGTTCTTGTAAAATTGTTTCTTTCGAAATTGTTCGAGGAATTATTCTTGTTTAATTTTCGTGTTGTAAATAGCATCATTCATTTAACCTAGATTAGAAAGAGTTGTTTTTATGTAATAAAGCTGTAAATAAAAAATTTGATCATATCGCTACCTGTTATTGGATCGAGACTTTACAGCTTTTATATTTGGTGGCAGCGGTGCTGATAGAACTTTGCGCGGTAAGCTATCATTAGCTAACTGGACTTGCGTTTCAGACTCAGAGATTTCTAGTCTGAGAAAACTTACAATATCTAGGTTAAAATTACTTTTAAAAAGTTGCGTGGTAATTGCGAACTACAAGATCGACGAGTGGAACTCAAAGCGAGGAAGAATCGCTCAGCTGCAAGAGCGTACTGGCCCAAGTTAGAAAGGAATTCTGTAGCTACAAGTTCGACGAGTGGACTCAACTTCGATTGGAATTCCCTAAATCTCCAACCTGGTATCAACCAACCGACGAAGTTTTCCGAGTCTCCTGCACACCGGTGAGTGCTTCCTAACTTTCCTTTCTCTAGAGGCAGTAAATTTATTATAAAAGTAACTGTCGATTACTGAAGTAAAATTTGAAATTTCAGTGTAGCATTTTAGAATTAGCTATTAAAGCAATTCAGTAAAGAAATTTTTAATTAGTTGGGACTAATTGTAAAGATTAAAATTTTGGTGTAAAAGTTCTGTTAATAATATAGAAGTAATGTTAAATTGTAGATGCTAATTAACTTGTAAATGCTAAATGTAACCACAGGTTTCAGTGGCTGAACCAAATGCATTCGATGAATGATAACTTTGACTTTTATCGAATGTGTATTAGATGAAAAATTGTGTGACAGCTTTGCAGTAATTAGTTGAATAGAAATCTGCTGATTTCAGAAAATTATTCAAAACTGGTGAAATATTTAATAGAAATTATTTTGTGTATTGTATAAATCAACTGTGTTTTATGTGTATTGTTGATACATAAAGGAGTTCCTTGTGTTTAAAATCAGTTGAGTTTTGTGTAGCTTCGTGTGAACCAAGGAGAGAAGCTTCGTGTGAATCGGACTTCTGAGTAAAATTCCATCCGAAGCAAATTCGGTGGATTCCGAGAGTTATCCCTGGAGTAGCCTCAGACGCCAACAGCCTGTTAGCTGTTCTTGTAAAATTGTTTCCTTCGAAATTGTTCGAGGAACTATTCTTGTTTAATTTTCGTGTTGTAAATAGCATCATTCATTTAACCTAGATTAGAAAGAGCTGTTTTTATGTAATAAAGCTGTAAATAAAGGATTTGATCATAACGCTACCTGTTATTGCATCGAGACATTACAATGTATATATATAAATATATATATATATATATATATATATATATATATATATATATATATATATATATATATATATATATATATATATATATATATATATATATTAAATTTATTTTAGCAGGTTTTCTCCATCATTCCTATAGATAAACTGAATAATTCCAAATCATCTACGTGAAAAATAGAATTTCATATAAAAATATTTCTATATTTATTCGAAATTTTGCAAGTCAATTTAACGCACATGCGCAGAATTCATTCGTATTCTTAGCATTGTGCTTTTAGACCAGATTGACCCCCTTTTTAAAATTTTACTGGACAGTCGTAATGAGATTCATAGACGCTTCAGAAGCTCTCAGGGCACTAGGCTCTTTGGCTGGATCATAAGAATGTATTGCTTAGTTTTGCAGGTTTTCAGTTCGAGGCTCAAAACCGACAAATATTTTTAAATACTTTTCTTTTCTTTTTTTTTTTTTTAATATATTTTAGCCAGTTTTCTCCTTCATGCCTAGAGATAAATTGAATAATTCCAAATCATCTACGTCAAAAATAGAATTTAATATCAAAATAATTCTATATTTATTCGAAATTTTCCGAGTCAAATTCACGCACATGCGCAGAATTCATTCGAATTCTTAGCATTGTGCATTTAGACCAGACTGACACCGTATTTAAAATTTTACTGGACAGTCGAAATGAGATTCATAGATCCTTCAGAAGCTCTCAGATTGCGAAACTTGGTGGCCTGATCGGCAGAGTGTCCTGGGTAGTCTTACAAGTCTCAAGTTCGAGGCTCGAGCCGACAATTATTTTTATATATATTTCTTTTTTTTTAAAAAAAAAAATTTATTTTAGCCAGTTTTCTCCATCATTCCTAGAGATAAATTGAATAATTCCAAATCATCTACGTCAAAAATAGAATTTAATATCAAAATATTTCTATATTTATTCGAAATTTTACGAGTCAAACTCACGCACATGCGCAGAATTCATTCGTATTCTTAGCATTGTGCTTTTAGACCAGATTGACACCGTTTTTAAAATTTTACTGGACAGTCCTAATGAGATTCATAGATGCTTCAGAGAGCTCTCAGGTTACGAGGCTCGGTGGCTGGGTAGCAGAATTCAGCGCTTAGTTTTGCAGGTCTTCAGTTCGAGGCTCGTAGCCGACAAATATTTTTATATATTTTTCTATTTTTTTTTTAAATTTTTTTAACCAGTTTTCTCCATCATTCCTAGAGATAAATTGAATAATTCCAAATCATCTACGTCAAAAATAGAATTTAGCATAAAAATATTTCTATATTTATTCGAAATTTTGCGAGTCAATTTGACGCACATGCGCATAATTCATTCGTATTCTTAGCATTGCGCTTTTAGACCAGATTGACACCGTATTTAAAATTTTACTTTACAGTCGTAATGAGATTCATAGTCCCTTCAGAAGCACTCTGGTTACGAGGCTTGGTGGCTGGATCGGCAGAGTGTTCCGGTTAGTTTTGCAGGTCTTCAGTTCGAGGTCGAAGTCGACAAATATTTTTATATATTTATCTTTTTATTAAATTTATTTTACCCAGTTTTCTCCATCATTCCTAGAGATAAACTGAATCATTTCAAATCATCTACGTCAAAAATAGAATTTAGCATCAAAATATTTCTATTTTTATTCGAAATTTGGCGAGTCAATTTCACGCACATGCGTATAATTCATTCGTATCCTTAGCATTGTGCTTTTAGACTATATTGACACCGTATTTAAAATTTTCCTGGGCAGTCGTAATGAGATTCATAGATGCTTCAGAAGCTCTCAGGTTACGAGGCTTGGCAGCTGGGTAGCAGAATGCAGCGCTTCGTTTTGCATTTCATCAGTTCGAGGCTCGTAGCCGAGAAATATTTTTATATATTTTTCTTTTTTTTTTAAATTTATTTTAACCAGTTTTCTCCATCATTCCTAGAGATAAATTGAATAATTCCAAATCATCTACGTCAAAAATAGAGTTTAGCATCAAAATATTTCTATATTTATTCGAAATTTTGCGAGTCAATTTCACTCACATGCGCATAATTCATTCGTATTCTTAGCATTGTGCTTTTAGACCGGATTGACACAGTATTTAAAATTTTAGTTGGCAGTCGTAATGAGATTCATAGACCCTTCAGAAGCTCTCAGGTTACGAGGCTTGGTGGATGGATCGGCAGTGTTTAGTGCTTTGTTTGGCAGGTCTTCAGTTTGAATCTCAAAATCGACAAATATTTTTAAATATTTTTTTTTTAAATTTAATTTAGCCAGTTTTCTCCATCATTCCTAGAGATAAATTGAATCATTTCAAATCATCTACGTCAAAAATAGAATTTAGCATCAAAATATTTCTATTTTTATTCGAAATTTGGCGAGTTAATTTCACGCACATGCGCATAATTCATTCGTATTCTTAGCATTGTGTTTTTAGACCAGATTGACACCGTATTTAAAATTTTACTGGGCAGTCGTAATGAGATTCATAGACGCTTCAGAAGCTCTCGGGTTACGAGGCTTGGTGGCTGGATCGGCAGAGTGTAGAGCTTAGTTTTGCAGGTCTTCAGTTCGATACTCGTAGCCGACTAATACTTTTATATATTTTTCTTTTTTTTTTTTTAATTTATTTTAGAAGGTTCTCTCCATCATTAATAGAGATAAACTGAATATTTCCAAATCATTTACGTCAAAAATAGAATTTAATATCAAAATATTTCTATATTTATTCTAAATTTTACGAGCCAAATTCACGCACATGCGCAGAATTCATTCGTATTCTTAGCATTGTGCGTTTAGACCAGATTGACACCGTATTTAAAATTTTACTCGACAGTCGTGATGAGAATCATAGATCCTTGAGTAGATCTAAGGGTACGAGGCTTGGTGGCTGGATCGGCAGAGTTTAGCGATTAGTTTTGCAAATCTTCAGTTCGAGGCTGGAAGGCGCAATATATATATATATATATATATATATATATATATATATATATATATATATATATATATATATTGTAATGATTCAGCTTCTTCCTGGGTGACCACTGTGGCATTCCTTTTTCCTACACTCGATAATTTACATTCCGGGCCATTCTTCATCAACAAAACTCCCACAGTGTTAAGCGCCTCCAGATTGCCAAATGGAAGACCCTCTTTTTAAGTACGGTCATCTGGCCAATTAGTGCTAATCCAGATAAGGAACCACACGTGCGTTTCCCAGGGAAATAAATCGTGTCTTCGAAAGGCGAGAGTGTCAAACACTCCAGATGTCCTTCATTTTTCCCATGGTGGAGGGTGGATCACCAATGAACATTTCCCACGGGCGACCAGAGACGATTCAGGTTGTTCTGAACGGTGATTGGGTAACATGGAGTCTGAGAGGAAAATAAAAGGTGAGATTTTTCTGAAGAACGGGGAGAGAAGCTTCGTGTGAACCAAAGAGAGAAGCTTCGTGTGAACCAAGGAGAGAAGCTTCGTGTGAATCGGACTTCTGAGTAAAATTCCATCCGAAGCAAATTCGGTGGATTCCGAGAGCTATCCCTGGAGTAGCCTCAGACGCCAACAGCCTGTTAGCTGTTCTTGTAAAATTGTTTCTTTCGAAATTGTTCGAGGAATTATTCTTGTTTAATTTTCGTGTTGTAAATAGCATCATTCATTTAACCTAGATTAGAAAGAGTTGTTTTTATGTAATAAAGCTGTAAATAAAAAATTTGATCATATCGCTACCTGTTATTGGATCGAGACTTTACAGCTTTTATATTTGGTGGCAGCGGTGCTGATAGAACTTTGCGCGGTAAGCTATCATTAGCTAACTGGACTTGCGTTTCAGACTCAGAGATTTCTAGTCTGAGAAAACTTACAATATCTAGGTTAAAATTACTTTTAAAAAGTTGCGTGGTAATTGCGAACTACAAGATCGACGAGTGGAACTCAAAGCGAGGAAGAATCGCTCAGCTGCAAGAGCGTACTGGCCCAAGTTAGAAAGGAATTCTGTAGCTACAAGTTCGACGAGTGGACTCAACTTCGATTGGAATTCCCTAAATCTCCAACCTGGTATCAACCAACCGACGAAGTTTTCCGAGTCTCCTGCACACCGGTGAGTGCTTCCTAACTTTCCTTTCTCTAGAGGCAGTAAATTTATTATAAAAGTAACTGTCGATTACTGAAGTAAAATTTGAAATTTCAGTGTAGCATTTTAGAATTAGCTATTAAAGCAATTCAGTAAAGAAATTTTTAATTAGTTGGGACTAATTGTAAAGATTAAAATTTTGGTGTAAAAGTTCTGTTAATAATATAGAAGTAATGTTAAATTGTAGATGCTAATTAACTTGTAAATGCTAAATGTAACCACAGGTTTCAGTGGCTGAACCAAATGCATTCGATGAATGATAACTTTGACTTTTATCGAATGTGTATTAGATGAAAAATTGTGTGACAGCTTTGCAGTAATTAGTTGAATAGAAATCTGCTGATTTCAGAAAATTATTCAAAACTGGTGAAATATTTAATAGAAATTATTTTGTGTATTGTATAAATCAACTGTGTTTTATGTGTATTGTTGATACATAAAGGAGTTCCTTGTGTTTAAAATCAGTTGAGTTTTGTGTAGCTTCGTGTGAACCAAGGAGAGAAGCTTCGTGTGAATTGGACTTCTGAGTAAAATTCCATCCGAAGCAAATTCGGTGGATTCCGAGAGTTATCCCTGGAGTAGCCTCAGACGCCAACAGCCTGTTAGCTGTTCTTGTAAAATTGTTTCCTTCGAAATTGTTCGAGGAACTATTCTTGTTTAATTTTCGTGTTGTAAATAGCATCATTCATTTAACCTAGATTAGAAAGAGCTGTTTTTATGTAATAAAGCTGTAAATAAAGGATTTGATCATAACGCTACCTGTTATTGCATCGAGACATTACAATGTATATATATATATATATATATATATATATATATATATATATATATATATATATATATATATATATATATATATATATATATATATATATATATATATATATTAAATTTATTTTAGCAGGTTTTCTCCATCATTCCTATAGATAAACTGAATAATTCCAAATCATCTACGTGAAAAATAGAATTTCATATAAAAATATTTCTATATTTATTCGAAATTTTGCAAGTCAATTTAACGCACATGCGCAGAATTCATTCGTATTCTTAGCATTGTGCTTTTAGACCAGATTGACCCCCTTTTTAAAATTTTACTGGACAGTCGTAATGAGATTCATAGACGCTTCAGAAGCTCTCAGGGCACTAGGCTCTTTGGCTGGATCATAAGAATGTATTGCTTAGTTTTGCAGGTTTTCAGTTCGAGGCTCAAAACCGACAAATATTTTTAAATACTTTTCTTTTCTTTTTTTTTTTTTAATATATTTTAGCCAGTTTTCTCCTTCATGCCTAGAGATAAATTGAATAATTCCAAATCATCTACGTCAAAAATAGAATTTAATATCAAAATATTTCTATATTTATTCGAAATTTTCCGAGTCAAATTCACGCACATGCGCAGAATTCATTCGAATTCTTAGCATTGTGCATTTAGACCAGACTGACACCGTATTTAAAATTTTACTGGACAGTCGAAATGAGATTCATAGATCCTTCAGAAGCTCTCAGATTGCGAAACTTGGTGGCCTGATCGGCAGAGTGTCCTGGGTAGTCTTACAAGTCTCAAGTTCGAGGCTCGAGCCGACAATTATTTTTATATATATTTCTTTTTTTTAAAAAAAAAAAATTTATTTTAGCCAGTTTTCTCCATCATTCCTAGAGATAAATTGAATAATTCCAAATCATCTACGTCAAAAATAGAATTTAATATCAAAATATTTCTATATTTATTCGAAATTTTACGAGTCAAACTCACGCACATGCGCAGAATTCATTCGTATTCTTAGCATTGTGCTTTTAGACCAGATTGACACCGTTTTTAAAATTTTACTGGACAGTCCTAATGAGATTCATAGATGCTTCAGAGAGCTCTCAGGTTACGAGGCTCAGTGGCTGGGTAGCAGAATTCAGCGCTTAGTTTTGCAGGTCTTCAGTTCGAGGCTCGTAGCCGACAAATATTTTTATATATTTTTCTATTTTTTTTTTAAATTTTTTTTAACCAGTTTTCTCCATCATTCCTAGAGATAAATTGAATAATTCCAAATCATCTACGTCAAAAATAGAATTTAGCATAAAAATATTTCTATATTTATTCGAAATTTTGCGAGTCAATTTGACGCACATGCGCATAATTCATTCGTATTCTTAGCATTGCGCTTTTAGACCAGATTGACACCGTATTTAAAATTTTACTTTACAGTCGTAATGAGATTCATAGTCCCTTCAGAAGCACTCTGGTTACGAGGCTTGGTGGCTGGATCGGCAGAGTGTTCCGGTTAGTTTTGCAGGTCTTCAGTTCGAGGTCGAAGTCGACAAATATTTTTATATATTTATCTTTTTATTAAATTTATTTTAGCCAGTTTTCTCCATCATTCCTAGAGATAAACTGAATCATTTCAAATCATCTACGTCAAAAATAGAATTTTAGCATCAAAATATTTCTATTTTTATTCGAAATTTGGCGAGTCAATTTCACGCACATGCGTATAATTCATTCGTATCCTTAGCATTGTGCTTTTAGACTATATTGACACCGTATTTAAAATTTTCCTGGGCAGTCGTAATGAGATTCATAGATGCTTCAGAAGCTCTCAGGTTACGAGGCTTGGCAGCTGGGTAGCAGAATGCAGCGCTTAGTTTTGCATTTCATCAGTTCGAGGCTCGTAGCCGAGAAATATTTTTATATATTTTTCTTTTTTTTTTTTAATTTATTTTAACCAGTTTTCTCCATCATTCCTAGAGATAAATTGAATAATTCCAAATCATCTACGTCAAAAATAGAGTTTAGCATCAAAATATTTCTATATTTATTCGAAATTTTGCGAGTCAATTTCACTCACATGCGCATAATTCATTCGTATTCTTAGCATTGTGCTTTTAGACCGGATTGACACAGTATTTAAAATTTTAGTTGGCAGTCGTAATGAGATTCATAGACCCTTCAGAAGCTCTCAGGTTACGAGGCTTGGTGGATGGATCGGCAGTGTTTAGTGCTTTGTTTTGCAGGTCTTCAGTTTGAATCTCAAAATCGACAAATATTTTTAAATATTTTTTTTTTAAATTTAATTTAGCCAGTTTTCTCCATCATTCCTAGAGATAAATTGAATCATTTCAAATCATCTACGTCAAAAATAGAATTTAGCATCAAAATATTTCTATTTTTATTCGAAATTTGGCGAGTTAATTTCACGCACATGCGCATAATTCATTCGTATTCTTAGCATTGTGTTTTTAGACCAGATTGACACCGTATTTAAAATTTTACTGGGCAGTCGTAATGATATTCATAGACGCTTCAGAAGCTCTCGGGTTACGAGGCTTGGTGGCTGGATCAGCAGAGTGTAGAGCTTAGTTTTGCAGGTCTTCAGTTCGATACTCGTAGCCGACTAATACTTTTATATATTTTTCTTTTTTTTTTTTTAAATTTATTTTAGAAGGTTCTCTCCATCATTAATAGAGATAAACTGAATATTTCCAAATCATTTACGTCAAAAATAGAATTTAATATCAAAATATTTCTATATTTATTCTAAATTTTACGAGCCAAATTCACGCACATGCGCAGAATTCATTCGTATTCTTAGCATTGTGCGTTTAGACCAGATTGACACCGTATTTAAAATTTTACTCGACAGTCGTGATGAGAATCATAGATTCTTGAGTAGATCTAAGGGTACGAGGCTTGGTGGCTGGATCGGCAGAGTTTAGCGATTAGTTTTGCAAATCTTCTGTTCGAGGCTGGAAGGCGCAATATATATATATATATATATATATATATATATATATATATATATATATTGTAATGATTCAGCTTCTTCCTGGGTGACCACTGTGGCATTCCTTTTTCCTACACTCGATAATTTACATTCCGGGCCATTCTTCATCAACGAAACTCCCACAGTGTTAAGCGCCTCCAGATTGCCAAATGGAAGACCCTCTTTTTAAGTACGGTCATCTGGTCAATTAGTGCTAATCCAGATAAGGAACCACACGTGCGTTTCCCAGGGAAATAAATCGTGTCTTCGAAAGGCGAGAGTGTCAAACACTCCAGATGTCCTTCATTTTTCCCATGGTGGATTGTGGATCACCAATGAACATTTCCCACGGGCGACCAGAGACGATTCAGGTTGTTCTGAACGGTGATTGGGTAACATGGAGTCTGAGAGGAAAATAAAAGGTGAGATTTTTCTGAAGAACGGGGAGAGAAGCTTCGTGTGAACCAAAGAGAGAAGCTTCGTGTGAACCAAGGAGAGAAGCTTCGTGTGAATCGGACTTCTGAGTAAAATTCCATCCGAAGCAAATTCGGTGGATTCCGAGAGCTATCCCTGGAGTAGCCTCAGACGCCAACAGCCTGTTAGCTGTTCTTGTAAAATTGTTTCTTTCGAAATTGTTCGAGGAATTATTCTTGTTTAATTTTCGTGTTGTAAATAGCATCATTCATTTAACCTAGATTAGAAAGAGTTGTTTTTATGTAATAAAGCTGTAAATAAAAAATTTGATCATATCGCTACCTGTTATTGGATCGAGACTTTACAGCTTTTATATTTGGTGGCAGCGGTGCTGATAGAACTTTGCGCGGTAAGCTATCATTAGCTAACTGGACTTGCGTTTCAGACTCAGAGATTTCTAGTCTGAGAAAACTTACAATATCTAGGTTAAAATTACTTTTAAAAAGTTGCGTGGTAATTGCGAACTACAAGATCGACGAGTGGAACTCAAAGCGAGGAAGAATCGCTCAGCTGCAAGAGCGTACTGGCCCAAGTTAGAAAGGAATTCTGTAGCTACAAGTTCGACGAGTGGACTCAACTTCGATTGGAATTCCCTAAATCTCCAACCTGGTATCAACCAACCGACGAAGTTTTCCGAGTCTCCTGCACACCGGTGAGTGCTTCCTAACTTTCCTTTCTCTAGAGGCAGTAAATTTATTATAAAAGTAACTGTCGATTACTGAAGTAAAATTTGAAATTTCAGTGTAGCATTTTAGAATTAGCTATTAAAGCAATTCAGTAAAGAAATTTTTAATTAGTTGGGACTAATTGTAAAGATTAAAATTTTGGTGTAAAAGTTCTGTTAATAATATAGAAGTAATGTTAAATTGTAGATGCTAATTAACTTGTAAATGCTAAATGTAACCACAGGTTTCAGTGGCTGAACCAAATGCATTCGATGAATGATAACTTTGACTTTTATCGAATGTGTATTAGATGAAAAATTGTGTGACAGCTTTGCAGTAATTAGTTGAATAGAAATCTGCTGATTTCAGAAAATTATTCAAAACTGGTGAAATATTTAATAGAAATTATTTTGTGTATTGTATAAATCAACTGTGTTTTATGTGTATTGTTGATACATAAAGGAGTTCCTTGTGTTTAAAATCAGTTGAGTTTTGTGTAGCTTCGTGTGAACCAAGGAGAGAAGCTTCGTGTGAATCGGACTTCTGAGTAAAATTCCATCCGAAGCAAATTCGGTGGATTCCGAGAGTTATCCCTGGAGTAGCCTCAGACGCCAACAGCCTGTTAGCTGTTCTTGTAAAATTGTTTCCTTCGAAATTGTTCGAGGAACTATTCTTGTTTAATTTTCGTGTTGTAAATAGCATCATTCATTTAACCTAGATTAGAAAGAGCTGTTTTTATGTAATAAAGCTGTAAATAAAGGATTTGATCATAACGCTACCTGTTATTGCATCGAGACATTACAATGTATATATATAAATATATATATATATATATATATATATATATATATATATATATATATATATATATATATATATATATATATATATATATATATTAAATTTATTTTAGCAGGTTTTCTCC
Source organism: Argiope bruennichi (assembly GCF_947563725.1). NCBI lineage: Eukaryota > Metazoa > Arthropoda > Arachnida > Araneae > Araneidae > Argiope > Argiope bruennichi. The sequence continues at coordinate 4,241,668 of NC_079158.1, forward strand.
ATCATTCCTATAGATAAACTGAATAATTCCAAATCATCTACGTGAAAAATAGAATTTCATATAAAAATATTTCTATATTTATTCGAAATTTTGCAAGTCAATTTAACGCACATGCGCAGAATTCATTCGTATTCTTAGCATTGTGCTTTTAGACCAGATTGACCCCCTTTTTAAAATTTTACTGGACAGTCGTAATGAGATTCATAGACGCTTCAGAAGCTCTCAGGGCACTAGGCTCTTTGGCTGGATCATAAGAATGTATTGCTTAGTTTTGCAGGTTTTCAGTTCGAGGCTCAAAACCGACAAATATTTTTAAATACTTTTCTTTTCTTTTTTTTTTTTTTAATATATTTTAGCCAGTTTTCTCCTTCATGCCTAGAGATAAATTGAATAATTCCAAATCATCTACGTCAAAAATAGAATTTAATATCAAAATATTTCTATATTTATTCGAAATTTTCCGAGTCAAATTCACGCACATGCGCAGAATTCATTCGAATTCTTAGCATTGTGCATTTAGACCAGACTGACACCGTATTTAAAATTTTACTGGACAGTCGAAATGAGATTCATAGATCCTTCAGAAGCTCTCAGATTGCGAAACTTGGTGGCCTGATCGGCAGAGTGTCCGGGGTAGTCTTACAAGTCTCAAGTTCGAGGCTCGAGCCGACAATTATTTTTATATATATTTCTTTTTTTTTTTTTTTAAAAAAATTTATTTTAGCCAGTTTTCTCCATCATTCCTAGAGATAAATTGAATAATTCCAAATCATCTATGTCAAAAATAGAATTTAATATCAAAATATTTCTATATTTATTCGAAATTTTACGAGTCAAATTCACGCACATGCGTTGAATTTATTCGTATTTTTAGCAATGTCCTTTTAGACCAGATTGACACCGTATTTAAAATTTTACTTGATAGTTGTAATGAGATTCATAGACCCTTCAGAAGCTATCAGATTGAGATTTTTGGTGGCTGGATCGGCAGAGTGTAGATCTCAGTTTTGCAGGTCTTCAGTTCGAGGCTCGAAGCCGACAAATATTTATATATATATATTTTTTTATTTTAAATTTATTTTAGCCAGTTTTCCCCATCCTTCCTAGAGATAAATTGAATAATTCCAAGTCATCTACGTCAAAAATAGAATTTAATATCAAAATATTTCTTTATTTATTCGAAATTTTACGAGTCAAATTCCCACACATTCGCAGAATTCATTCGTAATCTTAGCATTGTGCGTTTTGACCAGTTGACACCGTATTTACAATTTTACTGGACAGTCGTAATGAGATTCATAGACCCTTCAGAAACTCTCGTGTTACGAGGTTTGGTGGGTGGATCGGCAGAGTGTAGCTCTTAGTTTTGCAATTCTTCAGTTCGAGGCTCGAAGCCGACAAATATTTTTATATATTGTTTTTTTTAAATTTATTTTAGCCAGTTTTCTCCATCATTCCTAGAGATAAACTGAATAATTCCAAATCATCTATATCAAAAATAGAATTTAGCATCAAAAAATTTCTATATTTATTCGAAATTTTACGAGTCAAATTCAGGCACATGCGCAGAATTCATTCGTATTCTTAGCATTGTGCTTTTAGACCAGTTGACACCGTATTTAAAACTTTACTGGACAGTCGTAATGAGATTCATAGACCCTTCAGAAGCTCTCAGATTCCGAGGTTTGTTGGCTGGATCGGCAGAGTGTAGCGCTTAGCTTTGCAGGTGCTCAGTTCGAGGCTCGAAGTCACCAAATATTTTTATATATTTTTCTTTTTTTTTTTTAAATTTTTTTCGCCAGTTTTTGCCATCATTCCTAGAGATAAATTGAATAATTCCAAATCATCTACGTCAAAAATAGAATTTATTATCAAAATATTTCTATATTTATCCGAAATTTTACGAGTCAAATTCACGCACATGCGCAGAATTCATTCGTATACTTAGCATTGTAATTTTAGACCAGATGGACACCGTATTTAAAATTTTACTGGACAGTCGTAATGAGATTCATAGAACCTGCAAAAGCTCTCAGGTTACGAGGCTTGGTGTCTGGATCGGCAGATTGTAGAGCTTAGTTTTGCAGGTCTTCAGTTCGAGGCTCGTAGCCGAAAAATATTTTTATATATATTTCTTTATTTTTTAAATTTATTTTAGTAGGTTTTCTCCATCATTCCTAGAGATAAACTTAATATTTCCAAATCATCTATGTCAAAAATAGAATTTAATATCAAAATATATCTATATTTATTCGAAATTTTACGAGTCAAACTCAAGCACATGCGCAGAATTTATTCGTATTCTTAGCATTGTGCCTTTAGACCAGATTGACACCGTTTTTAAAATTTTACTGGACAGTCGTAATGAGATTCATAGACGCTTCAGAAGCTCTCAGGTTACGAGGCTTGGTAGCTCGGTAGCAGAGTGCAGCGCTTAGTTTTACAGGTCTTCAGTTCTAGGCTCGTAGCCCACAAATGTTTTTATATATTTTTCTTTTTTTTTAATTTATTTTAACCAGTTTTATCCATCATTCCTAGAGATAAATGGAATAATTCCAAATCATCTACGTCAAAAATAGAATTTAATATCAAAATATTTCTTTATTTTTTCGAAATTTTACCAGTCAAATTAACGCACATGCGCAGAATTCATTCGTATTCTTAGCATTGTGCTTTTAGACTATATTGACACCGTATTTAAAATTTTACTGGACAGTCATAATGAGATTCATAGACCCTTCAGAAGTTCTCAGGCTACGAGGCTTGGTGGTTGGGTCGGCAGAGTGTAGCGCTTCGATTTGCAGGTCTTCAGTTCGAGGCTCGAAGCCGACGAATATTTTTATGTATTTTTCTTTTTTTTTTTAAACTTATTTTTGCCAGTTCTCTCCATCATTCCTAGAGATAAATTGAATAATTGCAAATCATCTACGTCAAAAATAGAATTTAACGTCAAAATATTTCTATATTTATTCGAAATTTTACAAATCAAATTCACGCACATGCGCAGAATTCATTCGTATTCTTAGCATTGTGCTTTTAGACCAGATTGACACCATTTTTAAAATTTTACTGGGCAGTCGTAATGAGATTCATAGACGCTTCAGAAGCTCATAGGTTAGGAGGCTTGGTGGCTACGTAGCAGAGTGCAGCGCTTAGTTTTGCAGGTCTTCAGGTCGAGGCTCGTAGCCGACAAGAAATTTTATATATTTTTCTTCTTTTTTTTTAAATTTATTTTAACCAGTTTTCTCCATCATTCCTGGAGATAAATGGAATAATTTCAAATCATCTACGTCAAAAATAGAATTTAATATCAAAATATTTCTATATTTATTCGAAATTTTACGTGTCAAACTGACGCACATGCGATAAAATTCATTCGTATTCTTAGCATTGTGCTTTTAGACCAGATTCACACCGTATTTTAAAATTTTACTGGACAGTCGTAATGAGATTTATAGACCCTTCAGAAGCTCTGAGGTTACGAGGCTTGGTGGCTGGATCCGCAGAGTGTTCCGGTTAGTTTTGCAGGTCTTCAGTTCGAGGCTCGTAGCCGACTAATATTTTTCTTTTTTTTTTTTTTAATTTATTTTAGAAGGTGTGCTCCATCATTCCTAGAGATAAACTGAATATTTCCAAATCATCTACGTCAAAAATAGAATTTAATATCAAAATATTTCTATATTTATTCGAAATTTTACGAGTCAAACTGAAGCACATGTGCAGAATTCATTCGTATTCTTAGCATTGTGCTTTTAGACCAGATTGACACCGTTTTTAAAATTTTACTGGACAGTCGTAATGAGATTCATAGACGCTTCAGAAGCTCACATGTTACGAGGCTTGGTGGCTAGATCGGCAGAGTTTAGTGCTTAGTTTTTCAGATCTTCAGTTCGAGGCTGGAAGGCGCAAAATATTTTTATATATATATATATATATATATATCTTTAAATTTATTTTAGCAGGTTTTCTCCATCATTCCTAGAGATAAACTAAATAATTCCAAATCATCTACGTGAAAAATAGAATTTCATATAAAAATATTTCTATATTTATTCGAAATTTTGCGAGTCAAATTCACGCACATGCGCAGAATCTATTCGTATTCTTAGCATTGTGCTTTTAGACCAAATTGACACCATATTTCAAATTTTAGTGGGCAGTCGTAATGAGATTCATAGACCCTTCAGAAGCTCTCAGGTTACTAGGCTTGGTGGCTGGATCGCAGAGTTTATAGATTAGTTTTGCAGGTCTTCAGTTCGACGCTCGAAGCCGCCAAATATTTTTATATATTTTTCCTTTTTTTTTTTAAATTTATTTTAGCAGGTTTTCTCCATCATTCCTAGAGATAAATTGAATAATTCCAATTCATCTACGTCAAAAATAGAATTTCATATCAAAGTATTTCTATATTTATTCGAAATTTTGCGAATTCACGCACATGCGCAGAATCCATTCGTATTCTTAGCATTGTGCTTTTAGACCAGATTGACACCGTATTTAAAATTTTAGTGGGCATTCGTAATGAGATTCATAGACCCTTCAGAAGGTCTCAGGTTACGAGGCTTGGTGGATGGATCGACAGAGTTTAGTGATTAGTTTTGCAAGTCTTCAGTTTGAGTCTCGAAGTCGACAAATATTTTTAAATATTTTTTTTAAAATTTATTTTAGCCAGTTTTGTAAATCATTTCTAGAGATAAATTGAATCATTTCAAATCATCTACGTCAAAAATATAATTTAGCATCAAAATATTTCTATTTTTATTCGAAATTTGGCGAGTCAATTTCACGCACATGCGCATAATTCATTCGTATCCTTAGCATTGTGCTTTTAGACTAGATTGACACCGTATTTATAATTTTACTGGGAAGTCGTAATGAGATTCATAGACCCTTCAGAAGCTCTCAGGTTACGAGGTTTGGTAGATGGATCGGCAGAGTTTAGTGATTAGTTTTGCAGGTCTTCAGTTTGAGGCTCGAAGTCGACAAATATTTTTAAATGTTTTTCTTTTTTAGAAAAAATTTATTTTAGCCAGTTTTCTCCATCATTCCTAGAGATAAATTGAATAATTTCAAATCATCTACGTCAAAAATAGAATTTAATATCAAAATATTTCTATATTTATTCGAAATTTTACGAGTCAAATTCACGCACATGCTCAGAATTCATTCGTATTATTAGCATTGTGCATTTAGACGAGACTGACACCGTATTTAAAATTTTACTGGACAGTCGTAGTGAGATTCATAGACCCTTCAGAAGCTCTCAGGTTACGAGGATTGGTGGCGGGATCGGAAGAGTGTAGTGCTTAATTTTGCAGGTCTTCAGTTTGAGGCTCGAAGTCGACAAATATTTTTATATATTTTTCTTTTTTTTTTAAATTTATTTTAGCCAGTTTTCTCCTTTATTCCTAGAGATAAATTGAATAATTCCAAATCATCTACGTCAAAAATAGAATTGAATATCAAAATATTTCTATATTTATTCGAAATTTTACGAGTCAAATTCACGCACATGCGCAGAATTCATTCCTATTCTTAGCATTGTGCATTTAGACCAGATTGACACCGTATTTAAAATTTTACTGGGCAGTCGTAATGAGATTCATAGACCCTTCAGAAGCTCTCAGGTTACGAGGTTTGGTGGCTGGATCGGCAGAGTGTTACGGTTAGTTTTGCAAGTCTTAAGTTCGAAGCTCGAAGCCGACAATTATTTATATATATATATATATATATATATATATATATATATATATATATATATATATATAGTAAATTTATTTTAGCCAGTTTTCTCCATCATTCCTAGAGATAAATTGATTAATTCCAAATCATCTACGTCAAAAATAGAATTTAATATCAAAATATTTCTATATTCATTCGAAACTTTACGAGTCAAATTCACGCACATGCGCAGAATTCATTCGTATTCTTAGCATTGTGCTTTTAGACCAGTTGACACCGTATTTAAAACTTTACTGGACAGTCGTAATGAGATTCATAGACCCTTCAGAAGCTCTCAGGCTACGAGGCTTGGTGGTTGGACCGGCAGAGTGTAGCGCTTAGTTTTACAGGTTTTCGGTTCGAGGCTCGAAGTAGACAAATAATTTTGTGTATTTTTTTTTTAAATTTATTTTAGCCAGTTTTATCCATCATTCCTAGAGATAAATTGAATAATTCCAAATCATCTACGTCAAAAATAGAATTTAGGATCAAAATATTTCTATATTGATTCGAAATTTTACGAGTCAAATTCACGCACATGCGCAGAATTCATTCGTATTCTTAGCATTGTGCTTTTAGACCAGTTGACACCGTATTTATAATTTTACTAGACAGTCGTAATAAGATTCATAGAAACTTCAGAAGCTCTCAGGCTACGAGGCTTGGTGGTTGGATCGGCAGAGTGTAGCTCTTAATTTTGCAGATCTTCAGTTCGAGGCTCGAAGCCGACCAATATTTTTTTGTATTTTTTTTTTTTTTAATTATTTTAGCAAGTTTTATATATCATTCCTAGAGATAAATTGAATAATTCCAAATCATCTACGTGAAAAATAGAATTTCATATAAAATATTTCTATATTTATTCGAAATTTTGCGAGTCAAATTCACGCACATGCGCAGAATCTATTCGTATTCTTAGCATTGTGCTTTTAGACCAAATTGACACCATATTTCAAATTTTAGTGGGCAGTCGTAATGAGATTCATAGACCCTTCAGAAGCTCTCAGGTTACTAGGCTTGGTGGCTGGATCGCAGAGTTTATAGATTAGTTTTGCAGGTCTTCAGTTCGACGCTCGAAGCCGCCAAATATTTTTATATATTTTTCCTTTTTTTTTTTTAATTTATTTTAGCAGGTTTTCTCCATCATTCCTAGAGATAAATTGAATAATTCCAATTCATCTACGTCAAAAATAGAATTTCATATCAAAGTATTTCTATATTTATTCGAAATTTTGCGAATTCACGCACATGCGCAGAATCCATTCGTATTCTTAGCATTGTGCTTTTAGACCAGATTGACACCGTATTTAAAATTTTAGTGGGCATTCGTAATGAGATTCATAGACCCTTCAGAAGGTCTCAGGTTACGAGGCTTGGTGGATGGATCGACAGAGTTTAGTGATTAGTTTTGCAAGTCTTCAGTTTGAGTCTCGAAGTCGACAAATATTTTTAAATATTTTTTTTAAAATTTATTTTAGCCAGTTTTGTAAATCATTTCTAGAGATAAATTGAATCATTTCAAATCATCTACGTCAAAAATATAATTTAGCATCAAAATATTTCTATTTTTATTCGAAATTTGGCGAGTCAATTTCACGCACATGCGCATACTTCATTCGTATCCTTAGCATTGTGCTTTTAGACTAGATTGACACCGTATTTATAATTTTACTGGGAAGTCGTAATGAGATTCATAGACCCTTCAGAAGCTCTCAGGTTACGAGGTTTGGTAGATGGATCGGCAGAGTTTAGTGATTAGTTTTGCAGGTCTTCAGTTTGAGGCTCGAAGTCGACAAATATTTTTAAATGTTTTTCTTTTTTAGAAAAAATTTATTTTAGCCAGTTTTCTCCATCATTCCTAGAGATAAATTGAATAATTTCAAATCATCTACGTCAAAAATAGAATTTAATATCAAAATATTTCTATATTTATTCGAAATTTTACGAGTCAAATTCACGCACATGCTCAGAATTCATTCGTATTATTAGCATTGTGCATTTAGACGAGACTGACACCGTATTTAAAATTTTACTGGACAGTCGTAGTGAGATTCATAGACCCTTCAGAAGCTCTCAGGTTACGAGGATTGGTGGCGGGATCGGAAGAGTGTAGTGCTTAATTTTGCAGGTCTTCAGTTTGAGGCTCGAAGTCGACAAATATTTTTATATATTTTTCTTTTTTTTTTAAATTTATTTTAGCCAGTTTTCTCCTTTATTCCTAGAGATAAATTGAATAATTCCAAATCATCTACGTCAAAAATAGAATTGAATATCAAAATATTTCTATATTTATTCGAAATTTTACGAGTCAAATTCACGCACATGCGCAGAATTCATTCCTATTCTTAGCATTGTGCATTTAGACCAGATTGACACCGTATTTAAAATTTTACTGGGCAGTCGTAATGAGATTCATAGACCCTTCAGAAGCTCTCAGGTTACGAGGTTTGGTGGCTGGATCGGCAGAGTGTTACGGTTAGTTTTGCAAGTCTTAAGTTCGAAGCTCGAAGCCGACAATTATTTATATATATATATATATATATATATATATATATATATATATATATATATATATATAGTAAATTTATTTTAGCCAGTTTTCTCCATCATTCCTAGAGATAAATTGATTAATTCCAAATCATCTACGTCAAAAATAGAATTTAATATCAAAATATTTCTATATTCATTCGAAACTTTACGAGTCAAATTCACGCACATGCGCAGAATTCATTCGTATTCTTAGCATTGTGCTTTTAGACCAGATTGACACCGTATTTAAAATTTTACTGGACAGTCGTAATGAGATTCATAGACCCTTCAGAAGCTCTCAGGTAACGAGGGTTGGTGGCTGGATCGGCAGAGTGTACAGCTTTGTTTTGCAGGTCATCAGTTGGAGGCTCGAAGCCGACGAATACTTTTATGAATTTTTCTTTTTTTTAAAAAAAAATTTATTTTAGCCAGTTTTTTCCATTATTTATAGAGATAAATTGTATAATTCCAAATCATCTATGTCAAAACTAAAATTTAATATCAAAATATTTGTTTATTTATTCGAAATTTTACGAGTCAAATTCACACACATTCGCAGAATTCATTCGTATTCTTAGCATTGTGCTTTTAGACCAGTTGACACCGTATTTAAAACTTTACTGGACAGTCGTAATGAGATTCATAGACCCTTCAGAAGCTCTCAGGCTACGAGGCTTGGTGGTTGGACCGGCAGAGTGTAGCGCTTAGTTTTACAGGTTTTCGGTTCGAGGCTCGAAGTAGACAAATAATTTTGTGTATTTTTTTTTTAAATTTATTTTAGCCAGTTTTATCCATCATTCCTAGAGATAAATTGAATAATTCCAAATCATCTACGTCAAAAATAGAATTTAGGATCAAAATATTTCTATATTGATTCGAAATTTTACGAGTCAAATTCACGCACATGCGCAGAATTCATTCGTATTCTTAGCATTGTGCTTTTAGACCAGTTGACACCGTATTTATAATTTTACTAGACAGTCGTAATAAGATTCATAGAAACTTCAGAAGCTCTCAGGCTACGAGGCTTGGTGGTTGGATCGGCAGAGTGTAGCTCTTAATTTTGCAGATCTTCAGTTCGAGGCTCGAAGCCGACCAATATTTTTTTGTATTTTTTTTTTTTTTAATTATTTTAGCAAGTTTTATATATCATTCCTAGAGATAAATTGAATAATTCCAAATCATCTACGTCAAAAAAAGAATTTAATATCAAAATATTTCTATATTTATTGGAAATTTTACGAGTCAAATTCACGCACATGATCAGAATTCATTCCTTTTCTTAGCATTGCGCTTTTAGACCAGATTGACACCGTGTTTAAAATTTTACTGGACAGTCGTAATGAGATTCATAGACCCTTCAGAAGCTCTCAGGTAACGAGGGTTGGTGGCTGGAACGGCAGAGTGTAACGCTTTGTTTTGCAGGTCATCAGTTGGAGGCTCGAAGCCAACGAATATTTTTATGAATTTTTCTTTTTTTTAAAAAAAATTTATTTTAGCTAGTTTTTTCCATTATTTATAGAGATAAATTGTATAATTCAAAATCATCTACGTCAAAAATAAAATTTAATATCAAAATATTTGTTTATTTATTCGAAATTTTACGAGTCAAATTCACACACATTCGCAGAATTCATTCGTATTCTTAGCATTGTGCTTTTAGACCAGTTGACACCGTATTTAAAACTTTACTGGACAGTCGTAATGAGATTCGTAGACCCTTCAAAAGCTCTCAGGCTACGAGGCTTGGTGGTTGGATCGGCAGAGTGTAGCGATTAGTTTTACAGGTTTTCAGTTCGAGGCTCGAAGTAGACAAATATTTTTGTGTATTTTTTTTTAAATTTATTTTAGCATGTTTTATCCATCATTCCAAGAGATAAATTGAATAATTCCAAATCATCTACGTCAAAAAAAGAATTTATTATCAAAATATTTCTATATTTATTTGAAATTTTACGAGTCAAATTCACGCACATGCTTAGAATTAATTCGTATTCTTAGCATTGTGCTTTTAGACCAGATTGACACCGTATTTAAAATTTTACTGGACAGTCGTAATGAGATTCATAGACCCTTCAGAAGCTCTCAGGTTACTAGGCTTGGTGTCTGGATCAGCAGAGTGTTCCGGTTAGTTTTGCAAGTCTATAGTTCGAAACCCGAAGCCGACAAATATTTTTATAAATTTTTCTTTATTTTTTTAAAATTTATTTTAGCCAGTTTTCTCCATCATTCCTAGAGATAAATTGAATAAATCCAAATCATCTACGTCAAAAATAGAATTTAATATCAAAATATTTCTATATTTATCCGAAATTTTACGAGTCAAATTCACGCACATGCGCAGAATTCATTCGTATACTTAGCATTGTACTTTTAGACCAGATGGACACCGTTTTTAAAATTTTAGTGGGCAGTCGTAATGAGATTCATAAACCCTTCAGAAGCTCTCAGGTTACGAGGCTTGGTGGCTGGATCGGCAGAGTGTAGCTCTTAGTTTTGCAGGTCTTCAGTTCGAGGCTCGAAGTCGACAAATATTTTTAAATATTTTTTTTAAATTTATTTTAGCCAGATTTCTCCATCATTCCTAGAGATAAATTGAATCATTCCAAATCATCTACGTCAAAAATAGAACTTAGCATCAAAAAATTTCTATTTTTATTCGAAATTTCACGAGTCAATTTCACGCACATGCGCATAATTCATTCGTATTCTTAGCATTGTCCTTTTAGACCAGATTAACACCGTATTTAAAATTTTAGTGGGCAGTCGTAGTGAGACTCATAGACCCTTCAGAAACTCTCAGGTTACGAGGCTTGGTGGCTGGATCGGCCAGAGAGTAGCGCTTAGTTTTGCAAGTCTTAAGTTTGAGGCTCGTAGCCGACAAATATTTATATATATATATATATATATTTTATTTTAAATTTATTTTAGCCAGTTTTCTCCATCATTCCTAGATATAAATTGAATAATTCCAAATCATCTACGTCAAAAATAGAATTTAACATCAAAATATTTCTATATTTATTCGAAATTTTACGAATCAAATTCACGCACATGCGCAGAAATCATTCGTATTCTTAGCAATGTGCTTTTAGACCAGATTGACACCGTTTTTAAAATTTTACTGGACAGTCTTAATAAGATTCATAGACGCTTCAGAAGCTCATAGGTTAGGAGGCTTGGTGGCTACGTAGCAGAGTGCAGCGCTTAGTTTTGCAGGTCTACAGTTCGAGGCTCGTAGCCGACAAAGGTTTTTATATATTTTTCTTCTTTTTTTTAAAATTTATTTTAACCAGTTTTCTCCATCATTCCTGGAGATAAATGGAATAATTTCAAATCATCTACGTCAAAAATAGAATTTAATATCAAAATATTTCTATATTTATTCGAAATTTTACGAGTCAAACTCAAGCACATGCGCAGAATTCATTCGTACTCTTAGCATTGTGCTTTTAGACCAGATTGACACCGTTTTTTAACTTTTAATGGACAGTCGTAATGAGATTCATAGACTCTTCAGAAGCTCTCAGGTTACGAGGCTTGGTGGCTGTATCGGCAGAGTGTTCCGGTTAGTTTTGCAGGTCTTCAGTTCGAGGCTCGAAGCCGCCAAATATATTTATATATATATTTTTTTTATTTATTTTAGTAGGTTTTCTCCATCATTCATAGAGATAAACTGAATAATTCCAAATCATCTACGTCAAAAATAGAATTTAATATCAAAATATTTCTATATTTATTCGAAATTTTACGATTCAAGTTCACGCACAGGCGCATAATTCATTCGTATTCTTAGCATTTTGCTTTTTGACCAGATTGACACCGTATTTAAAATTTTAGTGGACAGTCGTAATGAGATTCATATTCGCTTCAGAAGCTCTCAGGTTGCGAGGCTTGGTGGCTGATCAGCAGAGTGCAGGGCTTAGTTTTGCAGGTATTCAGTTCGAAGCTCGTAGCCGAGAAATAGTTTTATATATTTTTCTTCTTTTTTTAAATTTATTTTAACCAGTTTTCTCGATCATTCCTCGAGATAAACTGAATAATTCCAAATCATCTACGTCAAAAATAGAATTTAATATCAACATATTTCTATATTTATTCGAAATTTTGCGAGTCAATTTCACGCACATGCGCATAATTCATTCGTATTCTTAGCATTGTGCTTTTAGACCAGATTGACACCGTATTTAATATTTTAGTGGGCAGTCGTAATGAGATTCATAGACCCTTCAGAAGCTCTCAGGTTACGAGGCTTGGTGGATGGATCGGCAGAGTGTTCCGGTTAGTTTTGCAGGTCTTCCGTTGGACGCTTGAAGCTGCCAAATATATTTATATATATATTTTTTAAATTTATTTTAGCAGGTTTTCTCCATCATTCGTAAAGATCAACTGAATAATTCCAAACCATCTACGTCAAAAATAGAATTTCATATGAAAATATTTCTATATTTATTCGAAATTTTGTGAGTCAAATTCACGCGCATTCGCAAATTTCATTCTTATTTTTAGCATTGTGCTTTGACACCGTATTTAAAGTTTTACTGGACAGTCGTAATGAGATTCATAGACCCTTGAGAAGCTCTCAGGTTACGAGGCTTGGTGGATGAATTGGCAGAGTATTTCGGTTACTTTTGCAGGTCTTCAGTTTGAGGCTCGAAGCCGACAAGTATTTTTATATATTTTTCTTTTTTTTTTTAAATTTATTTTAGCAGGTTTTCTCCATCATTCCTAGAGATAAATTGAATAATTCAAAATCATCTACGTCAAAAATAGAATTTAATATCAAAATATTTCTATATTTATTCTAAATTTTACGAGCCAAATTCCCGCACATGCGCAGAATTCATTCGTATTCTTAGCATTGTGCTTTTAGTCCAGATTGACACCGTATTTAAAATTTTACTGGACAGTCGTAATGAGATTCATAGACCCTTCAGAAGCTCTCAGGTTACGATTCCTGGTGGATGGATCGGCAGAGTGTTCCGGTTAGTTTTGCAGGTCTTCAGTTCGACGCTTGAAGCCGCCAAATATTTTTATATATTTTTCTTCTTTTTTTTAAAAATTTTTTTAGCAGGTTTTCTCCATCATTCCTAGAGATAAATTGAATAATTCCAAATCATCTACGTCAAAAATAAAATTTAATATCAAAATATTTCTATTTTTATTCGAAATTTTACGAGTCAAATTCACGCATATGCGCAAAATTTATTCGTATTCTTAGCATTCTGATTTTAGACCAGATTGACACCGTATTTAAAATTTTACTGGACAGTCATAATGAGATTCATAGACTCTTCAGAAGCTCTCAGGTTACGAGGCCTGATGGATGGATCGGCACAGTGTTCCGGTTAGTTTTGCAGGTCTTCAGTTCGAGGCTCGAAGCCGCCAAATATTTTTATATATATATATATTTTTTTTAAATTTATTTTAGCCAGTTTTCTCCATCATTCCTAGAGATAAATTGAATAATTCCAAATCATCTACGTCAAAAATAGAATTTCGCATTAAAATATATCTATATTTATTCGTCATTTTACGAGTCAAATTTACGCACATGCGCATAATTCATTCGTATTTTTAGCATTGTGCTTTTAGACCAGATTGACACCGTATTTAAAATTTTAGTGGGCAGTCATAATGAGATTCATAGACCTTTTAGAAGCTCTTAGGTCACTCGGCTTGATGGAACGATCGGCAGAGTGTAGTGCTTAGTTTTGCAGGTCTTCAGTTCGAGGGTCGAAGCCGACAAATACTTTCAGATATTTTTCTTTTTTTAAAAAAATTTATTTTAGCCTGTTATCTTCATCATTCCTAGAGATAAATTGAATAATTCCAAATCATCTACGTCAAAAATAGAATTTAATATCAAAATATTTCTATATTTATTCGAAATTTTACGAGTCAAATTCACGCACATGCACAGAGTTTATTCGTATTTTTAGCATTGTGCTTTTAGACCAGATTGACACCGTAATCAACCCATCGAGCGCCGACTGTCTAGCTTAAGAATGTTCTTAAAACGGCCTTAGTCAAAATAAAGGTTGAATACAATTTACTAGATAAGAAATTGTCAGCACTTTTGTTAACCGGCCTGGTATGTTTTTGCTTACCCCTGACCATTCACAACAGGGTGTAAACTTTCCCGCGTCTCAACCATCACCACCCCCTTAACACCAGGGATTTTGAATAGTACGGACTGATCAATCAAGTGATAAATCGGTCGACGCAGGGCAATTGCCATGTCATAGAATTAATTAGCAAAGACTGGGTCGGAGAATCATGTTGTTGCGGTAAAGCAGCGAATTATTGGTGGTCTAGTCACAGATGACTCATCAGAGTCTCATGATGTTAAAATCTTCTTAGCATCTGTAACCATTTCTTATCAAAGCAAAAATAATATTCACAAATAGCTTTTAAAAAATGCAAAGCTAATATTTTCGTAAATTATTAATTTTTAAAGCATAGTAAAAATTTTAATTAAAATTTTCCCGTGGTAATTCGAAGGAAAGTAAATTAATTAATTTGACATTTGTATATTAATTTATCGAATTTAAGTATATTTTACATCAATATATTTCATGATGGAAGTGAAATTAAATTGTCTTCATTGCTGCTTCTATCATTTCAACCTAATTTTTTTCCATTGTTGATATCAAGATATGATCCAACTGATTATTTAATGTTGAGTATGTTTCAGTGGTATGCGTTTGTTAAAAATTTTGTTTTATTTTAGATAAAGTTCAAGTGCAGAATCAAGCATTGGTGAAAAATTTTTAGCTCATTTTTGAAAATTGCTATTAGGATTGGCCTTAGGAGGTGCATTAGAAATAAATTTCCTAAAGGAAGCAATTTTTCTATTGAAAACAATATTCAGTAGTATCTGATCAATAGCCGAATTTCAGAATTTCAACCAGAATATAAACAAATTTAGTAAGAAAATCCACTTGCCTTGTATTAGTGAACAGAGAAATTGAATTTTTTATTTTACTTTTTAGTCATTAATTATTATTAAATATATTAAGAAGTACTTCTTTAAATGTTCTATGAAAAAAAAAACTTTAATGGATATGAAAATTAAAAATAGTAGAGCACACACTTTGTTTGACATAAAATCTAAAACTGATTAAAGAGCAAAGCTTAAAAACTTTTTTTCATATATTATTGCCATAATACCCACGTTAATTTTATAAAAAGAACAGCACTTTCAGGAGTGATGAATTAATCTTTTACATCCAAGACTCATAAATTTAAAAAATGGTAAAGATTAAAAGAACTACTCAGAACATCTTTCAAGAATTCATTCTTGTCTTGCTGAATGCCTAGCAAGGGAAAATATCCTCCCTTTCAATGCGAGATTCGTATTAAAAGTACTTCTATTGTACAATCTGCCTGGCATATGTTCTATATAACCCATTTTGAGACACTAATTTTTATTGAATAGGCTGTTGTCACCAGATGTAACGCTTCTCTTTGTAACGTAACTTGGGCAATTTTAAGCACTAAACCTACCGACATTTTACAGCTTGAAAACTTCTATTAACAATGCCGACAAACAGAAAAACTACTTTCACATAGAGAAACACATGGATTTTCTCACCGAATACTAGCAATTGAAAGGAAACGAGATCCACAAATAAAAAAAAGTTCTGAATCCACAGCCTTGTGATACGTTCAAACAGTTAGAAATCGTATCAGCCTTTAATGCATTTATTTAATTTCATTAAATAGCTAATGCTGTTTTAATGCAAAGCAATAATTATAATTGCACAGATACATTTATTAATTCTATTCTTCAAAGTAATATCATACTCATCACCGAATTTTTTTGAATATAAATAAATATTTTCCTTTTATTAAATATATTTTCTTTCTTTCAAATGCTAAACTTTTTTTTAATATTCCTTATTATTACTAAGTAATTTTTTTCATATAAGCTTTTCTCAGCTCGTCACAAGACACAAATCTTCCTCCCATTTGAGTGTGCTTTGATTTTTTTATAGAGATTTTAAATATATATATTAATAATATAATTATATATTTTAAAGATATAATTTCTAAAAAATATTTTTTATATTTATAAAAGAAGCGGGTTTTTTTCCTACCTGAACCCCCCCCCCCAAAAAAAAAGACAAATATGATTTGCAAAAAGCAATAAAGAACGCTTGTAATTTAAATAATGAAATAAAAAATAAAATAAACACTTTAAATAAAAACATTTATAAAAATAATTAAAAACGCTTTTACTAAAAACTCACTCTAAACAGTAAAAAATAAATAATTAGATTCAAAAATTTTTCAAATTTTCCTTTTATTACGTATTAAATGCTTGTCCAAAATCTATATACAAATCTTAAGCAATAGTTAAAATTACATTTATAAATAAATATTTGTCTCGCTTAGTAATCGGGATGAAAATAAATTTAAAAATTTTATATAAGGATTTTTTTTTATATTTTACTGCATTTTAATAAAAGTATTATTAAAAGTTCAAACGTACTTTTTTGCGAACTAATCACAATCATTAACTGTTATACATGATTATGACATGTAAATATGAGGAATTCCCTACCTTTATTAAGTATAATAGTTTTCATTTGGATATTAAATTTGTGGCGAAATAATGAAATATTCAAATCAGGAATGAAGTATACAGCTCATATCACCAATCGATCCTGCAATCGTGAATTCTTACGAAAAACGTTGTTTCCTCTTCTCGGGAGTTCATTCCCCTAATTTGAGAGACCACCAAAATTCTAACTGTCAGCGAAAACCACAAAATGACCTTAACAAGCAGATGACCCACCCCGTTTATTGCATTTAAGGGGGAAAGCATTGGTGACTTTCTACGTTGGAGCCGGGTTTAAAGCACTTTGCGTAAAGCAACTTCCTACGTTCCAGCCTCGTTTAAAGCAGTTTTCGGAAAGCAACTTCCTATTTCCAGCCGGTTGAAGGGTTAATGCAGGATACTTCATTTTCTTAGCAGCTTCTTTCGTAATATAAGATTACTGACTTCCAGTGCCTATGAGGGCTCTTACAACAAAATCCTGTATTTCTCCCCAAAGAACCAAGACCAGGGTCTGTAGAAATACACTCGTAGAACATGTGGGATTGGCCGATGTATTGAACTGTCCAAAATTGATTGAACTGTCCGTTGCTTCTTGAGAATTAGAAGACTCAGCGGTCTTTCTGTCAGGGCACATCACAGCATGATGTCTTTGACCACAGATCCCTCAATTCACTTGGACCCTGCATAGCTTTGGCACGTGACCGTTACTTAGACATTTGAAACAGCAACCTCTTTTTTTCAATCGTTTCATTTTCTCATTTAAATCCAAATTTCGAGCAACATGACATTCTTTGGATTCATGATTGTTCTTGTCACAAAATATACACTTCAAAACAGATTTTTGGTTTCCCGAAAAAAGTCCCGCAGCTGTCGGCAAGTCTCTTTTAATCTTGATATTTTTGTTATTTTCTTTCAAAGAGAAGCCTTGCATGGCAAGAGCTATCCTATTCTCATTTTTAATTTCGTTCTTCAAAAATTTCATCAAACTTTCCAATCGAGATTCTTTTGCGTCATCTTTTCCATCCAATCCTCTATCATTTCTCCGTCAGGCTCTTAAAACTTCTTCACTTAAACAAGATTTAACCAGGGGAAACGAGATTCCTTTTCAATATCGTCTTCCTTTATGTCTTCAGACATCAGCAAAAGATTCAAAATATTTTCATTTAATTGCAAAGTTCATTATTTTTTTCGCCAAGCAGCTGGAAGGTTCCAAACAATCTAAATCTTCTGCAATGTTTACTTCCGCTTTCGATGAGTCATCTAAATGATTAAATAATCTAGTAAATGCAGATCTAACTGTTTTCCGTTTAAGCTTTAAAGCTTCCATAATTTTTCTGAAACAGTTATTCTTACTTCAAAGTATCGACAAATTTCTAAAAACAAATAACTTATCGTCAAAATAATTCACTTGCCTTTCGAATCGTTGATTTCAAATCACAATCCTGTCTCGGACGCCATGTCGTGTACTCGCCTATGGTACACGGGTTATTTTACTGTGATTGAAAAAAACTACTCTCCTTGAAAAAATAAACTATAACATTTATTTCTACAACAAGACAAGTTATTCTATATACATATTAAATTTAAATGACTGCATTTCCGAAAGAAAATAGTTCAGAGTCCTTTCAGCTGCTGATCAGAACGTTTTCCAGTTTTTTCGATTCCAAGTTGTTTTGTTTTCAATACGGAGTTGAGTTGTTACTCGCTTCGTCGAAGATTGCTGATTCACGCTATAGATATAGCACCCTGTTTTTAGGATTATCCCATCGACCTGTTGACGCTCGTTAAAAAGCGCCAAACTTTTGGCGCCATCATAGTGAAAAGTAATTAGAGGTTACTGGCGCAAATCCACCTTTTGGCGATAATATCGAGTTGGCGAAAATGGTCAACGGGATAATCCCAAAGTACCCAGCTGTGTATAGTAAATACTAAAGTTGAACACACACGCACTAAATTTATGTCGATTGCTCTCACATTATTAAAAAATCACCACACAAGAATAAATTTGGACTCTTTTTCCTTTTATTCTGGCCATCATTGCTTAGCAGGCACTGCCCTGCTACCGCACACACACTCGCTCACGATACACTGAAGTGTTTTTCCTTTGCCGCAAGAGGGCAGCACAGTGACAGGTCGGAACATACCGCCCGCCTTGACATAATGTTGTCAACACACACACACAAGGAAAAACTATGGAATATCACAATTCAATGCACAATGCTGAATAAAAACACACAAATTCAGATTTTAAACACTACACATTACAAGGTAATAACATTAATCACACAATAAAGAACACTAATATAAGATTACACATCAATAGGTAAAATACAAATTACATTAAATCACTATACAATATTACACTGATTAAATTCTATTATCCATAGGTAATTTACACAATTTGGAAATAGCTCTTTTGAAAACACCCTTCTGTGTTTTCACATCACAAACTCTTACGTTACCATCCTTACCGAGGTAAACATTCAAAATACGACCAATGGCCCATTTGGTACTTGGTAAATTTTCCTCTTTCAACAGTACCAAATCACCTATCTTTACATTGGTTTTAATTATTTGCCATTTCGTGCGATTTTGTAAATGGCTTAAATAGGTAATATGCCAACGTTTCCAAAATTCTTAGGAAAATTAGCTCTACAATTATTAAAGAACCTGTAAATATAACTTAATACATGCAATATTTTAGTATAACTATTACCACAATTAAGAATATCAGTAACAAATGAATTGTTCAATGTAGTAACTAAAACACTTTCACAGTCAACTTTTTTGAGTTCACAGTCTACATCGTCCTTTATCACAGAGTCAGAGATTTCTCTGCACGGATACTCACTGTTTTTTAGAAAGGCAGGGCCTTCCCACCACAAGTGACTCTCGAGCATTTTGGACGGATTTACACCACGACTGATAAGATCAGCTGGATTATCTCCTGACGAAACATGTCTCCACTGTTCCTGACACGAAAGGTCTTGAAGTGTGGCTACACGGTTTGCCACGAAGGTTTTTAACTGGGACGTCTCTTTTTTAATCCATGACAGCACAATCATACTATCGCTCCAGTAATAGGTATTGGACACTTTCAGTCAAAGAGCCGACTGGATACGCTGCATCAATTTCACCAGCAGCACAGCAGCGCAGAGCTCCAATCTCGGGATCGTGAGCTTCTTCAGTGGAGACACTCTGGATTTACTGGCCACCATCTTGACAATAACCTCACCAGCAGGTGTTTGGGATTTGCAGTACACAACAGCTCCGAAGGCAGCTTCAGAAGCGTCGCTGAACCCATGAAGCTCTATAGCTTCGACGTCGGAAAATGGAAGAATACATCTGCTCACCTTGATGTTGTTAATGTACTGTAACTCGTTTGAAAACTTCTCCCATTCACTATGATTTTCAGGGGGAAGCTGATCATCCCATTGAAGATTCAGAAGCCACAATTTTTGTAGAAAAATTTTCGCTAGTGAAATCACAGGACCAAGGAGGCCCAGAGTGTCAAACAACTTGGCTATTGTGGATAGAACTGTTCGTTTAGTATGAACATCCGTTGAAGTTATGGACACCTTAAAACAAAAACAGTCATTAGTATGGTCCCACGTGACACCTAAAGTTTTGTTATCGCAGTCTGCAAAGTCGTAGTTACATCCAGAAGTGGTAGACAACTGAGGATGATTGCCTCGCCATTTATGCAAGTTCATGCCAGCTCGTTTTAACATGGAAGTGAGCTGCTGTTGCATCTCTATGCATACGGGTAAAGTCTTAGCACCAGATAGCACATCGTCCACATAAAATTCTTTCTCAACAACGGGCACTGCAAGGGGAAAATTGTGTTCCTCATCCCTTGCAATTTGAATTAGAGTTCGTGTAGCTAAAAATGGGGCACTAGTAGTACCGTAAGTAATTGTCGACAGATCAAACGTTTTCACTGAACCAAACTCACTGCCCTTCCAAAGTATTCTTTGTAGGTTTCGCTGACTGGGATGAATGTAAATCATCCTATACATTTTTTCAATGTCCGCAATAAATGCATATGGATGTTTGCGGAATCGCATCATAATTGAAATTAAGTCCTCCTGCACAATTCCCCCATTAATTTGCAAGCTATTGAATGAAGTTCCATTCGTGGTTTCACTAGAGGCATTAAATACTACACGAAACTTAGTGGTAATTTTCTCTGGTCTATATACTCCATGATGGGGCATGTAATACACTGTCTCTGGTTCTGTCTCATGCGTCACGTCTCTCATATGTCCCAAATTTTCATACTCATTAATAAATTCTTCATACAATTTTAAATAAGTTTTATCACGAGATAGTTTACTCCAAAGTGAATTTAATCTTTTTAATGCTATACTTTTAGACTCGCCTAAACAACTAGGTTCCTCTTTAAGTGGGATTGTGACTACATATTTTCCACTAGGCTCTCTATAATGAGTTTTAACAAAATGTTCCTCGGCGATTTTTGCCTCATGGGATTTAGGGGTCTTTAACTCAACAGTTTCTAGTTCCCAGAATTTTTTCATGGTATTGTTTAAATCTTCATCAATAATTAACCCACAATGAATTTTTGGGGAATTAAACTCCATTATACTACCGAAAGCCAAAAATCCAAAAACACTATTTTGAAAAAACAACTCTGCATTTGATGAGTAGATCTTTTCTGGCCTCAACAAATGATAGAACGATTTAGCACCTAGGAGACAATCAACTTTTTGGGGAACCATAAAATTATCAGCTAAATTAATATTAGAAGGAATTTGTTCTTTAACACTTAAATATTTAATTGGGGTTAACTCAGTGATTTTATCTACAACAAGAAACTCAAAATTTTGCTTAAAGCTCTTATCAGCATTTGAAATTTCAGCTTTAATAAATTTGGTAACAGTCATTGAGGAATTATTTAAACATGAAATTGTTACATTTATTTTTTCTTGTTTTAACCCTAATCTGTTTGCACACTCCGAAGTCATAATATCAGAGTGACTTCCTACATCCAGCAACCCTCTAACACATTGCAGATTCCCAAATTTATCTCGAATATAAAATTTAGCCGTGCTTAACAATACAGTTCTCATTTGTTTATTTTCAACCGTACTCGTAGCTGAAAATGTAGATTGCACATTTTCATTAGTTGCGCAAGAAGTTGGATAAAATGAATTAACTTCCGGGTTTAAAGTTGATTTTGAACTTTCCCCTTTATTAACTATGGTACTAGTTTCGCTTTTACCACTCCCACTGAAATGATCAAACTCTCTGGGATAATGAAGTAACCTATTATGAGGTTTATTACAAAAGCAATTTCTTGCAGAACACTTTTTTACATTGCATATTGGTGAGAGGCATTTAAAACATAAGTTTTGGGATTTCACAAATGCAACTCTATCACTAACAGAAAGTTTTTGAAATTCCTGACGTTTAAATATTGAGTGGTTGTTCTGGTACATAACGCATTTAGAATTAGTATTCGATAAGAACACTTTAGAAACATTTCTATTACGATTCTCAAAATTTCCTTTACCGAAATTCCTTTGCTCATTTTTATTCGTAACGACTGTGCGGGAAAACGAACTGCACTCAGTTTGGTTCCGGTTTTAGAAGCCACAAATAAATCACATTCTCTACTTATTTCCTGCACATTAAAAACAGATTCTCCTTCTTTAATACTGATATGACTCTTTAAATCTTGAGGAAGAGTGCTAAAAATCTGATCAGAAACCATTAACTCATACAGTTTAGAAAAATTATTCACATTAAGAAGTTGAATGTAATACTCAAAAATAGATCTAACGCTTGAAGCAAATTGCGCATAATTTTCTGTTGGCAATTTTACTGCACTTTTAAATTGTTTTAACATTCTTGATAAGTTGGTTGAAATTGTTTTAAGACAATAGATTTAATTTTTTCATAGTCACTCAACTCTTCTTCTTTGATATAAACCATTAAATTGTCAATTCTATCCCCTAATAGATTTAATAGAATTTCCGCTTTAAATTTATCACTAACTCCTTTTGTTTTGAAAGCTTTTTCGAGTGAATTGAAAAAGAGATTAAAACATCTTTGCTTATAAATGTCACTATTCTCAATTATACTTATCAAATCTACAACTTTAGCGGAAGATGCAAATTGAATATCTAGTTCCGTACACAAACTCTTTAATTCGTCTTTCTTCAGACTAGACAAAGACATAATGAAAATTTAAGTAATTGAACACTTACCCACAATAATTATCCTTGAGAATTGGTACGAGAGAATACGCGAAAACACAAAGAACAGAAACAGAAAACACCACTCAAGCTACAAGTTTCGGTTCCTAAGCCTACGCTAATCCACTTCGCATATTTTCACACACACACACACAAAAAAACGTAATCCATCGCTGATCGCTATTTCACCTCCTCCGAGACGGACCATATGAACACACGCGCACTAAATTTATGTCGATTGCTCTTACATTATTAAAAAATCACCACACAAGAATAAATTTGGACTCTTTTTCCTTTTATTCTGGCCATCATTGCTTAGCAGGCGCTGCCTTGCTACCGTACACACACTCGCTCACGATACACTGAAGTGTTTTTCCCTTTGCCGCAAGAGGGCAGGACAGTGACAGGTCGGAACAAAAGTAATAAAATTAGTTTAGTCATGTCAATCAATTTCTGTTTGCTTGATAATGCTTCAAATTCGAGAAATAAATTTTTGACGACGAAAATTGATGGAATTGCTTCAATCTTTGAAGTTAAGGGCACTGCCAAAGTTTTATTTTGGCATATATCTTGAAATGGAGAACAACAGAATGGCCGACCATTTATGAGTACTTATATGTCATCAAAATTTTTCGAACTATGCATAAAGGTTGTGGCTGAGGAGCTCTACCTTCGAGTTTTTTCTCAGAAAATGAACAAAACATATAGTATCTTTTCGATTTCTTTCTAAAATGGAGGGTGGATTATAACAAAGAAACCATTGCATAAGCTTTCATATGAAGTAAAAGTTCGTGATATCAGATCAGTGATCGGAATTATGTAACTGTTTGACTGGTTTTCGTTATTATTTTAAATATTTAAATGTAGTTACAAAGCTAAGTCTAATAATATAATTGGCGAATTATCGAAAAAAATCAAGTTTGGCGATGATATCATGATTTGAGTCTAACCACTTATTACCATATAATATTTACAATCAAATTACTCATTTTAGAAAATATCTTTAAAAAATAATTTAAGTATTGGAAATTATTACAGAAGCGTGCATATATTTCATTGAAATCATAAATAAAAAATGTATAGTACCTTAATATTTTGTTTAAAATTAATGGAAATGTTAAGAGTAAATTATTGAAGAATAGTAAATAAAATGTGTTGTAAGATTAATTTCTAGTAACGTTAGTGAATCAATTGACCAGAACAGCCAAAACTCACATAAAAATGATTGCTCGCTCACACTGGGGTTGCCAGATGCTACAGTCCTGATTCCCGTGGTCGTGTCTTTTCTAGAATTCTTTCAATCTTTTTGCTCTTCCAGGTCCAAAGTTCGTTCCTGAGGAATGCTTTATTACTACAGTCCTCCCAATAACTAGCTTGGATTAAAAACTACTCAATTTTTTAGTTG
This sequence comes from Argiope bruennichi, assembly GCF_947563725.1. Taxonomy (NCBI): domain Eukaryota; kingdom Metazoa; phylum Arthropoda; class Arachnida; order Araneae; family Araneidae; genus Argiope; species Argiope bruennichi. The sequence continues at coordinate 4,266,107 of NC_079158.1, forward strand.
TATGAATTATTTATTTAAAAAATTAAAAATATTCATTCGTAAAACATTCCAGATGTTTCAGATGATTCCTTTTTAAATCTTAGTTTAAGAGCAATGGTATTGGTTTAAAGAAACCGTTCTAGTAACAAAGAAGCAGATTGGATGAATAAAATTATGACGTCAAATTTTTCCCTGCACTGAAAGGCGCTTGCATATGAATGTGTTAGCTGGTTTATTATTTATTTATTCGGAATTATACAAAACGTTTTCTAAATTCATTGTGTGTACATTTTCTTTGGGATTGTACACAGTGTGTAGTTATTATATTAATCACCTAATGAGAATACTTTAAGATTTAGAAAGAATAAATAGTGATATGTCATCCAACTTCGAAAAGTTTGAAGAATTACAGAAGGATGGAAAACGCCTTGCTGCTGAAGGCAAATTGCTTGAATCTCTTCATAAATTCGAACTTGCTAGAAAAATTAAAGAAACATCGAAGATTCTTAACCGGATTCAAAAACTGAAAGTAAGGGTTGTATGATTTTAATTTTGTATATATTGTTCTTACTACGGAGCAATATTAAATAATCAATTAAGATCACCTTAAAACTTTTTAAGCTATGTTTGTAATCACACTTTGCCTTTTTGCAAATTAAATATGATTTTAACTCGTTAAAGTACTTTCCGTTCTTTCTAATACTTTTCTAAAAAAATGGAGATGACTAACAGTTTTATAGGAGTGTATTTTTGAACGAACAAATTACACTCCATAATAAACTCTGTTACATCAGGAGGAATTGTGTTTTAATGAAAGCAGTTGTAACTAGATCTGAAATAGTAGAAACGGATGTACTGAATAATGACACTTCGTATGCAATAGTCCAAACTGTTTAATGACATTGTTGATTTAGATGAGCACCAATTCAATCTTATTCATTGTATTGTAACTGAAAAATGTGGAATGATAGAAATTTAATTTGATACAAAATTAAATGATTCAGAAAAACTTTTTTTTACATAATTTTCTTGAATAGTACTAGAATTTCTTTAGAACTATTAAGTTCTTTCTTTATGATAGCTAGTTTTTATTTGACAGACCATTTTGCCTTCATGTATTTTAATTGCATTTTAATATAGGATCTTTTGGTAACATTTTTTGTAGGATTTTATTTTTGTATTAACTGTTTATAGACCAATATTTTCTTTTGTAAACATCAAATAAATTTTTTAAAATAAATTTTTTTTTCATATTGATTTGAAGGGGAAAAATGATTATTTATAATTATGTTAATTTTATATTCATTAAATACATAAATAAGGTTTAAGCTAAAAATGAGCAAAGAACAATTCACAACCAATTTTTTCCTGAGTTGAACATTTTCTTCGGAAGCAGCAACAGATCTTACTTCTATCAATTAATGTTCTCCTATACGATAGAATTTCCAGAGCTGATTGCTTAACATGATTTTAATTTTGGGTGTTATTGCTGAAAATACTTTTATATTTTCAGTGACTTTTGGTCTAATGAATGTTAACAAGAAAGCTGAGGAGTGGAAAGAGATTCTAATCATTTGTGATAAATTAGAATTATTTCTACAGAATGTAATATGGTATTGAATGAAATTTTTTGCAAGACACTTTGGAAAATTTATAAACTATAAAATTTTCATTGAATGTAGATGAAATTAGATATATCAAACAGCAATTGAATATAAGCAGTAATGTGAGAATGCTGTTAATATTGGTAAATAAAGTTTCTCAATAAATATCTGAACCCCTATATATATATATATATATATATATATATATATACTATTTTATTCATCAAGCTTATTTTACTTACGAGTTTTTATTTAAAATAATTTATTATGAAGTTCAATTTTTTATTTTCCTAGCCTGTGTCATGTCTATATTTTGTTGAACAGATATACTAAAAAGTGTCCTTGAAATTTTGCAAATGAACTCAATTAAATAAATGAAATCAAGTAATTAAATAAAAAAATCAATGACAATCAAATCCATGAGAAAATAAAGTTATATTTTTCAGGTTTTCACAAATCCTAAAAGTGCTTAAAAGAAATAAAAAATATTTAAAAAAGCACAAAATTAAAAAAAAAAAGTTTGCTAAAAGCAAGATGATTTATACTGATCGCTAAGGGTTACAGACTTTGCAATGAATAAGGAAACCAAATTTCAGTATTTTTGGTGGTGAATAAAAATTCATGTTGCTGATTCAGTTGCAATGATATTCATTTTTTTTTTTTTTTTACCTTTCCATACAGGTTTAAATATGCATTATGATTATAGAAAGCTTTGTAAATCACTTAACATTTTAAATATAGCTTCTAAGTGTTACTCATGCATCAAATAATCAATTTGTTAATAATAAACTAAAACTGAGTTATTTGCGAATATAACTTAATAAAAAATAGTCATGTAGTATCTATAAACAAGTATTCCTGAATTCTTACTTAAATCATTACAATGTAACCTACACAAAAATGAAGATGGCATCTAATTAGATAGTAGCAAAAACTGCTCAGTTAATGACTAAACTTCGTGAAAGTTTTATTCATCTACAAATTTATGTTTACAGAAACATTTTTTTTTTAAAAAAAATATCATGCCAATCAGTAAAAGGTGTTTCATTAATTAATGGTGAAATAGTAATTATGGCTAATTCTATGAACTTGCACATAGTTCATTTTGTGAATTGATTATCACATTCAAGTCACAATATTTTTATATATAAATTACAAGATTGGAACATCTATTTATATTACTTTAGATGGGTAATTGTATTTATAACTATATGCTGTCCGTTTGTTTTAAAAAGATAATTTTTCAAAATATTCTGGAATTGTTCAGGATTATGATCAGAATTTTGTTATTAAAATGTTAGTGAAATTTCATTAATGAGTGATACTATATCATTATGCTGTCCAAATCAAGTTTGGAATTTATTATGTTTTGAATTGAGATTCATCAAAATGTCATTTTGAAGGGTCCCTTAAAAGATATCTTAAAGACAATGTAGTGCATATTTAAAAAAAAATTATATTCATGCAATTCTTTCTATGGTGAATTAATAACAGTTAGTAACATAAAATGGAATGCATCTGATGTTGTTAACTAATGATACAATTATTATTAGCTTTCTACATATGAGTTATTTCTAATTAGTTTGTTACTATTAGTAATGTTTTTATAAATTTTAAGCATCATTTTAGACTTTCTATTCTTTCTCTTACATGACTGTGTGAAATTTTTAATGTGTTTGCTTTTAATTACTTTTTTCAGGATGCTATTGGAGAAATTGAGAAAAAACAGGAGCCTGTGACAAAAAGGGAACAGGCATTTGGTCAAAAGTCTTCTGGTTCTGAAAAATCGCCTAGAATTTTGAATCAGATTCAAAATGTTGAGGTATCATTACTTGCAATTAAATTATTCTAAATATTTGTTTAATATTACAAAGAATAAATTTTTTTATTTATATTGATTCATTCAAATAATTATTGATCATTTTTACTTATGAACTTATTCTTTTTATTAGTAACATTAGCATTTTGAATTTATCCCTGTTTTGAAATTTAGAAAGTGCAATTTAATAGATACATTTTAGATTTTCATTAAATAAAGAAATGCTACTTTATATTATTTATTGTATTGATTTCTCTAAAATCTGATTCCTCCAATATTCTAGTGTTCCCAGAAGGGAGTATGAGAAATGCTTGGAATGCGGAATTACCACTAGCAATTTCTAAAAAAATCAAGGTGTAGCAAATAATTGAATTACTTAAGGAACTTGCCATCCTTAGATGTTTAGTAAAAGAGCCTGATAATATCTGCAGCTGAAGTTTACACTTTTTTTTTTTTTTTTTTTTTTTGTGACACAAGCAAGATGGCTTATACTATCTGCATATATTCAAGGAATAAAATTAAAAAAATCAACTAGTTCAAACAATGCAAAGTAGCTCAGCTGAATTTTGTTAAAATTCTTTGGTTAGAGTTGTTAACATACACTATTTGTACCCAACTATTACAAAGAGTTGTAACAAATATTTAAAATTAAGAAATATTCTAACCATTTTTTTTTTTTTTTTGTACTGATTCAAGTAATGCATTGCATTGGATAAAAGGCAGTGAAAATTGGACATCATTTGTATATTATAGAATATGAGAAATTACATTAGTGAATAAACTGGAAAATTGGTTTTGTGTACCTGAATCTATCAATCTGACAGATTTAATTTCTAGAGGTAGTTCTGCATGACAATTGTTGAATATAGAGTGGTTGCAAGATCCTTCTTGGCTCTTTTACCCATCTGATGAATGGCTAAGATCTAAAATCTCCTTAAATGAAGAGGTGTTGAAGGAAAAGAGGAAAGAAATAGAATCTTCAAAATATAAACAATTCCTTCATCTATAAGTTTAAAACTATACCAAACTGTAAGTATTGTTGTCTGGTTACTTCAATTAATTAAGAATTGTCATATTCCGAATAATACCAGAAAAAATGGATCGATTTTGAAGAAATTCTTGTAACTGAGTATGAAGTTATCAGAATGTAGAAAGAAAGCTCTCTAATTAATTACTCTTCTTTGTCTGAAAAAAATTAAAAACTGGGTGCTTTCAAAGATAAAAGCAATATCATCTGATTGAAAACAAAGCTTTTATTTTCACCAAATACTGAAGATTTTAAATGTCTGTAATTTTACTTATTTAAACATGAAGTTGGTAAGTGTATAGTGATACACTATCATGTAAAAAAATGGTCAAGCTGGAACTCAAATGCTGCTTAACATTTTAAGAAATCAATTATGGTTTTGGCACGGTAGAAAGACAATGATGTCGGTCTTATCCTAAAAATATTGTCTCTTCTTCTAGAGGTCTGTATATGAGAGGCAGTATTTGGCATCTGTGGTGTTGATCTGGTGGGGTCACTTTTTCTCAAAGATAATGACAAATTTGTCATTATCTGTTTTTACAAAGATTTTGTCTGTTCACATGCATATAGGGAATATACATTGAATTAGTTGTTTCTATATCTGCAATCTTTTTAAATGAGTTTATGCTGGTTCATGTCCCATAGAGGGCAATCTCTTGTGGAAATTCATCCCATTGACTGCTTTTTGGTGATGTAGATGGTGGAAGAAACTGATTGATATTCTTAAAAAGTTATTTGAAGAATACTTTGTTGATTTTTAACTTATGAACAGATGACAACGGTGTTATGTGATTGTAAATCCATAATTAATTCACGACAGTTGACATATGTTGTGGATAATGATGCAGAGCTAATTCCAATTACTCCTTCAGTGTTGCTGCAAGTTATCAAAATGTGTGGTGCTCCTAACTGTTATAGAATTGATCATTGGAGTCTTAACCAGCACAATAAATATTGACAGAATTTACAAAAGAGCAGATTTGGTTTTAAGATTTGGGAGCTTTGCTTCAGAGACCAGAACATAAAAGGGCTGCTGATGTAATAATGGTGATACTGTCTTGATTAGAAGCTACAAACAAAATGTATTAATTGGCCATTTGGGAAAATAATCAAGATAATCCCGGGAGAAGATGATGTTACAATGCTTGCAAGACAAAAAATTGTAAAGGGTGAGTTGTTTCAATTGATACAATGCCTCTATCCTTTAGAATTGGCAGCAACAGAGTCGGCTCTAGTTAGAGAAAAATTGCTAAGTACAAAATTAAGTGAGCAACCAACCTTCAGTCAATCAACTGTGATATTGAATCTTTCGAGGAGGCAAGAAAAACTAGAAGTGGTTGTGTCTTTGAGATGCCTCATAAACTGGACTAGTGAATTGTTGATGTAATTTTCTTATTGGAATTGTGACTATAATTAGTTGTAAGTTAAATTTTAAGATAAAAGTTAACTTAGGTGGGGGAATGTTACATTGATTATCATACTCTACATGATTATTATCTTTTTTTTTTTTTTTTTTTTTTGATATCTTAGTAAATTCAGTTTTGAATGGCAGCAGTCCATTTTGTTTATGAATGTAGAATGGTTTTTGAGTTATTTTCGTGTTTTGGATAAAATAATGCTATTTTGTGATTTAAAGCAAAGAGTATATATGTTAGAACTGTAAATAGACAGGTTGTGTTAAGGTATTTTTATGAAATAATTGACTACACCAACTGTAATCTGAATACTTTAATATTGAAACTCAAAATGGAACAGACTGTGAACAAATTTGAGAAAAAATGACTATAATGACTGACTATTTTGCAGAAGTTTTTTTATGTTTAAAAACCAAGAAGTAAATGCAAGTGTGATTTTTAGAGCTATGCTTTATAGTTATCTGCTGTTTTGCTACAGAAGTAATGAAGGATGAAAGTGGTAGACTAATAGAAGAACTAATGTCAGAACAGATGAATAGATTCGAATAGAAATTGAAGCAGAAACAAGTTTGAATTGATATGTACATTTATTTTTACACTTAATTTATTTGTGAAGCTCTAAATTTTTATAAAGGCTTCTTTGAGCCTTTTATTTAAAGAGAAAAATTATATTTATATAGTGCCAACAATCAGTCTTATCTTTAAAATCAAGAAATGACACTTATTGTCATCTATATTCTATAGCCCAGACTGTTTGCTCTAGAGCCAACAAATTTGGCATATGTATACCTTGGAGGCCTAGAATGTGCACCTCGGAGTGATTTTTAAAATTTTTTAATTAGAATTTTAATTAATTGAAAAATATGCAAAATTTCGGTGTTTTTCAGCTGTAACTTCTGAAAATATTAGCACAAAAATAATTTTTACATCATATTGAAGTTTAAAAAATAATCTTTTCAATTATACTAATGTTTTAACCTATAAATTAAATTTCTATTTTTAAGGAATTTTTAAAAATATAATTTAAGCATATTTTTCAACAATTTAATTCGCACAAAATAAAAATAAAACTTAATTTCCACGAGCATAGCAAAAAATGAGCTTTTATCAACGTGTTGCCATCACATTTACAAAAGCTCCAATTAAAAAATAAATTAATAACTACTGCAAATTAAATCTAGAAAAATATAATTTTCTTCATGTAACTTGAGTCAGTAACTTGAGTTGTAACTTAAATTTTCTTCATAAAATATGAAATGTGATATTTTCTTTAAAAAAAAAAAAAAGGATGATAAAGGTTTCTATGATCGTTTTCAATAATAAATATTATAACATATCTATATTATTTATTTTTTAAATCAGCTTTATTTAAGGTAAACATGGTTTAATATATGCAGGATATCCAAATACGGACCCAATTTCCAATTTGTAAATATTTAATAATAGACATATGTACTGTTTAGTATTGTTAAAATGTTCTAAATGGAGTATATAATTATATTTTATGTAACTTGAGTCAGTAAGGCCACTGATGAATTACGAGTTTTACAATTTTTCATACTCTGCTCTGTGAGCCATATTTAACGACATATTCTCGAGATACTAATATATATATCTATATATTTCTAATAAAGCTCAAGGTATGTGTGTGTAGGTGCTAAATAGGCCAGAGCATTTGAGCTATAGCTACCAAATTTGGCATATATATACCTTGCAGGTTGGAAATGTGCATCTCAGAGCGATTTTTTTTTTGTATTTTTATTTAAAATTTTAATTAATTAAAAATTAAGCAAAATTTTTGCATTTATCCGCTATAACTTCCGAACATAAGACAGCACAAAATTTTTACATCATATTGAAGTTCAAAAAATAATCTTTTTAATGGTATTATTGTTTTAACCAACAAATAAAATTTCTATTTTTAATAAATTTAAAAAAAATGAATTATATTTTTAACAATTTATTTCGCACAAAATAAATATAAAATTTAAACTGCACAAGTACGTTGCACATTGATGGGAACAAATTAGTTCAAATTAAAAAAAATAAGTTAACTGTCATTCTAAATTAAACATATAAAAATGTTACTTTCAGCACATGCTTGTATAAAATGAAATAAATATGAAAAATGATATTTTTTGAAAAGTAAATTGAAAGAAACATTTTCTATGATCTTTTACAATACCTATATTACAAATTCAATAAAACAGTTTTAATTTATGGCAAATATGGTTTAATATGTACATCTACTCTAATCGGAGCACAACAGCTAATTTGTAAATCTTTAGTAATAGACATACATCTGCTAACAAATGGTCTAAATCAGAGGTTCCCAAACTTTTTTTTCTCGTGGACCACTTTTAAAGTTTTACTATTTTCGGTAGACTCCCTGCTGCTACATTTCTAGTCTATTCCCAAAACTCCTAAAAAATATCACCCTAAATTGGGGGTATTAAGAAGGAAAAAAAAAAAAGTAGCACATTTTCTTGTGTCCTATTTATTAAAATAATACTTGTGGTTAATCAAAATTATAAACATTTATTATTACAAACAATCAACAATTAACTCTGAAATGTAAATCAACAATAAAAAATAGTCATACTTTTAATGAGACGGATGTAGTACTTGATGAATTGACAGCAAATTATCAATATTTGGCTTCAGTTTTGTAAGAAGTAATCTCAAATCGCCCCGTTCTGTGATGTTCAATTTGCTCCTTTTTTTTTCTTTTTTTTTTTTGTTAACAGGTTGGTAACGGCACTAAAACTTCTTTCGACAAGATATGACAAGGGAAATGCTATGAAAAATTTTCTCGCAATTTCCCACAGCCCAGGATATTTTTCGGGGATTTCTGCCTGCAGCCAAAATGTTTGATAGCCTTTTTTAAATTTCACCTTCAGTTCTTCGTTCGTACTGAGCTCAAGTAGCTCTTCTTGTAATACCACATTCGCTTCTTCCGTTTCATCAAATGGGGTTATGATCCATGGTGGTATTTCCATCGTCAGAATATCTTCAAATCTATTTTTGAAGTCATCACGCAGGGTATTTAAATGTAGAGCGTATGTCTGAATATCCTCATCAAGACATTCTATCTGTGACAAGTGCGGAAACTGGGAGAATTCGCGCCTACTAATATTTTGCTTCATTAATTTCAATTTACCAAGAAAAGCCGAAATTACACCCTTTGTTTTTATTAAATTAAGGCTGTCCCCTTATAACTGCAAGTTATCGTCATTGAATTTTATGAACAAATCTGTTAAATACGCAATGTCCGCTTTATATTTGATCAGATTTTCTTTTAAATCTGGTGCTTTAGTTTCCAGACACTATCACTGATTCGAAAAGTGAGTAAAATCTCGATAAGCATGCACCTTTCGACAACCAGCGTACTTCAGTATGTAAGAGCAGTCGTTGGAAATCTTCATCATTTTCATTGCACAATAGTGCAAATAAATGGGTATTCAAAGCATTGCTTCTTATTTTATTAACTGCTTTTAATCACAAATAAACGGGTATTCAAAGCATTGCTTCTTATTTTATTAACTGCGTTAATCACAAATTGAAGCGATTGGTGCAATCTATCACTCAAATTTTTCGTTACAAGGTGTTGTCGGTGGATGACACAGTGAATTGAAGTTAGTCCTGGTATTATTCTTTTAAGATGGCTTATAAACCCACGATATCGCCCAAACATGGCAGGAGCTCCATCTGCTGCCAGCGAAATAATGTTTGTAAATGGAATAGATTTTCCTGTAAAAAAAATCACGCAGGACATTCAATATCGATTTGCCTTTAGTGTCCGAAAGTTTTTGCGAATAGCAGCTCTTCTTCATGGATTTCTTCGTCCATTACTTTTTCCGGCACTGCAAACACTGACATCGATTCAGTCACAATCACACTTTTATGTTCAAAATCCTGGAAACCAATGTGTAACGTTTTGTTCTTGGCATTCGTATTTATACTAATGTAGACTGCAAGCACAGCGCAAGTGGCATTTCATCCCTTTGCAGGTCTAAACAAGCATCCCGGACGAGCGGGCACACGGGTGGCACTTTGCAAGTCTCGACATATGGTGTACACTTGTACTATTATCTATTGTTCTATTCAATTCTGTGTTTGAACTAAGTCTCGAATATTTTTGAGTACCTACCTAGTGAATGATGTTACCTGCCTATGTTGATAGGTAAATCCAAGCCAAAATTTTTGTTCTTTATTATGAAAACCAGAAAATTTTTCATGGACCCCCACTTACAACTTGTGAACCCCTGTTTTCTTTTCACGTTTACGTGGACCCTCGTGTGGTCTCCTATGGACCCCTGGGGGTCCACCTGGACCACTTTGGGTACCTATGGTCTAAATGAAACAATTATATTTAAGCAAATGGAGTCTATAAATGCTGATGAATTACATATTTTAAAATTTTGCTTATGTCCTCTGCTCTGTGAATCATATTTAACAAATTATTCTTGAAACGCTAATATTTTAAATAAAAAGCACCCCAATCAACTAAATCAGTCACTAAAGCTGGCCAAGTTATGAAGATTTCAATGTCGCTATTCTATAAAAACGATTGATTTTAGAACACTTCATTGACTATCTAAAAAAAAAAGTCACTCATCTCCTAGAGTTTCTCAAGAGTGATCAGCTTAGATTATGAAAATGTAAATTGTTCTAATCCTGTAATATTCAAAATTAATTAAATCGGTCTGATTTGAATGCAGAAGATAGAAATATTTATTTATTTATTTAAAAGTTGGAGTGTCAAGAATATTTTGAAGAATATGATTCTTTACAACCAAAAGACTGTCTAAAATTTAATACTGGTGAATTGTTGGTCGCCAAAGGCGGCTACTAACTTATAAATGATTATTTTGGTGACAGAATGCAATTTCCAAATCAGATGAATCAATTTTTTATAAAAATCTATAAGAAATTAATAATTGGATTTTTTTTTTTTAATAAAGGACATTAATCAGCACTCTTTGCAAATTGATTTATTTAATGCTAAAATACAAATTTCTTGGGAAGTTTGATTTATTTTCTCATGAGTGTCTATTAAACAAAATACAACTTTTCGTTGCTAACAAATAATTAATAAAATAATTCAAGACTCAAATTCTGCTCTAGAAATCTTTTTAAAATTAAGGCTTTTTAAAAAATTTGCTTTACTGTCTGACCTAATGAGGAAAAGTATTAAAGTATTTTATATGTGTTATTTGATCATATAATTTGAAATGTCTTATTTTTGATTTTGTGGTGGTATTCTTATTTTGCTGATTATTTATAGGTACCACATAAGGAAATTGCTATTCCTGCAGAGCTAACTCCTGAGATATTAAAGAGTTTCAATGAATGGAAAAGTAGAGCCATAAACTTGTCATATGAGTGCAAGTTTGATGAGGCTCTTCACTGTTTTTATGAAGCCCAGAAGCTGTGGGACTGTCCAAAAGTCAAAAAATACATTCAAGAGCTTGAAGTAATTTAAATTTTAATAAATTTTAGTGTTTAAAATTTTTTATTAATAACTAAAAATTGGTTGAAAATTTTTTGAAAGTTACGCTGTTTAAATCTGAAATTGTTGAATATCAGAAATTTTTAATAATAAAATGTCCAGCTTTCATAAAATAATATTGATTCTTTGCTTATTTGCTTAGTATGCAGTTTTAAAAGCAAAGTATATACATTTTTATGTTGGACAGTTTTTAAAATTTTATATTCAAGTTCTTAAAAGGTTTTAGGCCTTTCAACACTTATGAATCAAAATAAATTAATCATTGCTTTTGTATAAACAGCATTCTTGGTCTCACTGTTTGGTATGCATATAAAATTTGCTATAAGGAATTAAATCTTATTTTAGGAGATTAACAATTTTAAAAGAAGACAACCTAAGAGGCTCATTGGTCTGATATCAATGCTCCTATGATTTAATAGTTGATGCAATAACACACATAATAACATCTTAATATTAACCACTATTAAAAACCGAATTCCAATAATTTCAAAATTCAGATAATGAACTAGAAAATTTCCATGGAACAAGATGAAAAGAAGTTGCAAAAATTTTTAAAGATTATTCGTAGGATAAATTCTGTGTCCACATATTAAAAGTGGTTTATATTATAAAATAAAAGCAAAAGTGCAAATGTTTGGAGCAAAAGACTTTAATGCTGGCAAAAATGCCTGAATGATAGATGTGATTAAATATTAAAATAAACTATAAGAAGCTATAGTTGAATTGCTATAAGTAACATTTAAATTAATTTCAAAAAAATGTTTGAAATGTGAGAAATGGAATCGATGTCATTATAGAACTATTTTAAAGTTTTTAAAGATGTTGTAAAAATAGTTTTTGTGTGATAAGATGCTCTAATGTTATGACAAAAAAAAAAAATCATTATTATTTCACTCTTTCCTTGGAAGAGTAAGGCCTTTTTTAACCCGGCAGAAGGCGTGTGCCTAACACTGACGCTGCAGATCGCGCAGGGTGACTGGTTCACCCCAAACTGTTTCGTTTGAAAAATGTGCTATAAATTTAAAAAAAAATCATTTTATAATAAACAATAATTGCAATAGTTAATTAAGAAACATTAATTTTTAACCTATAAAAATATTTTTAATATTTAGGATGGTAATACATTCAGAAATCATATACATATATAAAAAAAAATTACATACTTGTATCAGTGAGTCTCAATCATTATACATTTCTGGCAAACATAAAACATATGATTTTTGCAAGTAAAATTATCGCATTTTGTGCAAGAAATTGTTGTTTCATTATCCCTGAACCTTGGGGATATGACACATCAGCCTTTGTCAGGTTTTGATCTTTTTGCTGGACGTTGCATCATCTCCTCTGATTCATTGGAAGTGGCTTCATTGATTTTTTGACGGAGTTCTTTAGGAAGCATTTGCATAGTTTTTCTTACCTTCATGTGTGGTTCTATAAGAGATAATGCTAAACTTTTTATGAATTTTCTTCTATTGGTATATTCTTTAGGAGGGGTCTTTGTTGACATTAGAGCAACTCTGGCATTTATCCCGGCAACGTTCAATATGCAATAAAAAACAACCATCGGCCATCTATTGGTTTTTCGAGCTATCGAATATGATGCAGACATTTCATCTACGGTATCGACACCCCCTTTTTTTGCATTGTAAAACTGAATAATTTCTGGTTTTTTATTATCATTTCCATCAATGCTGTCATCGCGATGCATAGTAGATAACAGAACTACACATTTTGATTTTTTAGGGACGTATGATACTAGTGTCATATTCTTCTGAAATCCGAAAATAGACGAATTAACATCTCTAGATTTTGTTTCTATGAACGCTTTGAGAATTTCAGCTTTATTTTTCTTCAGGGTTCCTACAATTGTTATTTTCTTTGATAAAAGTTTCTGTACTAGAGTATAACTTGAGTGTCCATTGTTACATTTTGGCCAGATCCAAACAAGGGAGTACACAAACGTTTGGTAATTTCAAATGCCAAATTTTCAATTTTGAGCAGACCTTCCGGTTGTTGTCCTGCATATATCTCCATATTGTAGCTGTAAAAAGTTCTGGAATCAACTAAGGCAAATATTTTGATTTCGTACTTTGGTGGTTTCATGGGCATATACTTTCGAAAAGAACATCGCCTGCGAAATTTTTCTAACTTCTCATCGAGTGTGACATATTCTCCGACGGTATATGTTTTTAGACAATTTTCATTAAAATTAGCAAAAAATTCTCTCGCAGCTGCAAGTTTGTCAACTTTTTTCCGAGTTTCACGATCGGTCACACTGTCTAAACATAGACACCTGAGAAGAAAAATAAATCTTTTATATGACATTGTGTTACATAAAATTTCAATGCCTGATCCATCAGTAGCCCACAAATCCTCTGCATTTGTATGCGATGACTTATGTAAGCCATATAAGTACAAAAGTCCAAAAAGTGCTTTGATTTCGACCTCATCTGTTTTCTTAGCGTCCCAATCTCTGGCATAATTTACCGATATTTTTTCGATATAAATATTTGTACACTCTATTATATATCATATGATTTTATCATTGAAAAACAATTCCCAACTTTCCAGAGACTCCTTTATATTACGTGCAATTCCTTTTACTCCTGGTAAATGAGATATCGCATTCTGAGAAGACATTTTCACTTTTTGATTTGGTTTTTCTTTCTGAAACTGTGTTATTTTTGCTTACAAAAATTCTTTCTGCTAATTCAGATTCCATTCCTCGTTTCCATCATTCTCCTCAAATTCACTTTCGCTATCATGAGAACTGTATATTTCTTCATCAGTTTCATTCTCACTGGCTTGATCAATATCTTCTTCAGAAGATTCAACTTCATCTAATAGATTTCTCAAGCGTTCCATCTCTTTTTCATACTCTGTTAATTTACGTTTGTACACCATTTTTTATAAAGTAAACCAGCAAAAAAAACTACGAACACACTCCAAAACACAAGACTACGCTGTCTATAAGAAAAAAATTCGAAGCGATACTGGTCGCGCGGGGCACTGAATCACCCCGTTACATATGAATTCCAAGAAATGATTGCTACACGCGAAGAAAGGAAAGGCAGGTGAAAAATAACAATACAGATACCAAGGGGAGTGTCAGGTAGGAGGATACTAAAAGGATTTTTGAATGCAGATAAATATTTTTCCCACGGCTGTTTATTTTCGAAGCATGTTGTGACTCTGTGCCCCGCGCGCCTTCCACCAGGTTGATATTGCGGTTAATTTTTCCATGTACTAAAGAAGATGTAAATTTCATTCAAGTCCGTTGAGGAATATGGAATTATATGATTCAAAGGGACAGGCATTCTATTTTGTATACATAAATTAAGCACTTCCATAGATTTTTCTTTTAATTTTGAACATTTGGATGTCTTATTATTATGGCAGCCTTTTCTGCATTATCTGGATTGAATTGTGAACATATTCATTTTAAGTCTTTAAGCACTTCAATGCCAATTTCATTAAAATTTAAATTCTCATTTGTTTCAAATTAATCACAATTTATTTTCTTTTATGTATCACTAATAATCTGTTTTAATATTTTCTCATTGTCATGCTAAATACGATGTTTATAAAGAATTTGACCAATTAAATTATTACTACGATAATGATTCTTACATTAACTTAGTTTTTATCAGTTTCTCATCAAAATTGGTTCTGAAAGGAATCTGAGTTTTGATGCTATATTGTTACCCTGCATACCCTGCATTACCCTGTTACCCTGCATTTTTTCTTTTTTAAAATGAAGATTGGAATTAATATCTGGATATTCAGTAGTATGAGATTAAAGCACAGCTTGGTTTTAGATTCATTGAAGGAAGTGACAAGAAAAGTGTTAGATTTATAAATAATTTCCTTTCTACATGAGCACTTCAATTTTTACTTATAGGCATTTGTGGAACATTTATACAGACTATCTCACTTTCCACTTCTTTTTATGAAGATATCTAAAACAATACTTATAACTCCAATCTATTTATAACTCCAGACCACATACAATCATTAAATTGAGAACAGGTATTGAAAGGAATTGCATACAAATATAACTTGCAAAGCTTAGCATTGCTATAGTTTTATTGAAGGGCATTGTCTGTTTTGCATATGAATAACAACAAACAGAATCTTAACTGTATTTGTAAACCTCCAGTAATTGATTCATATTATTAATTTATGAAATGTTACATTCAAAATTCTTTATTTTATTTCACAGTTGTCAACATGTATGTAAACATCTTGTAGATGCAAATTAAAGAGAAAATTCAAAACAACTTTTTGATAATAAACATTAAATATTATTCAGAGAAAAGCAATTAACATTTGTAAATATTGCAGCAGAATAACCCAACTTTTAATTCCCTTTGAAAAGAATTATTCTGTATAGGTGAGTGGTTAATAACCTTTTTTCTTATTAAGAGCCAATTTTGGAGTTATATCTAAAAAAAAATTGTAATTATAGAGTTGCAAACTAGTATATTGTATAGTATATATCTAGTATTGTAAAGTATATATTTTTGAAATCTGAGCCTAAACTGATTTTTTCCATTTCAAAATGAGTTTCCTCCCCTTTGCTTACTTTTTCTATTTTAATAAAATTTGCTATATTCTTTCATTCTCAATATTATTATAGTCATAATAATAAAATATAAGTATTAGTAGAAAAAGCAGTTTCAAACTTTAGATAGAAATTATTTTCAATATTTATAATGTGTTTACTTTTTATGAATAATATAATTAGATTTTATAAATAAGAAACAGTATATAGTTTCTGGTGAGATTTTTATTGCTTTCTTTTTTCAATATTCTGTAATTCTCCAGGAATATCCAGAATATTTTTGTGTAAATTTGATGAATATGATATTACTTTCATTTGCAAACCACACAGCAAACTCAGTGTCTTGCTGATTTCATAATTGATTTTTTACAAAATAAAATTCATGTTTGAAAATGTTAATCGGAAAAATCTCCGAAAATCATCAGTAACCAGATAGATAAGTTTTTAATTGAATATAAGTGTCTATTAAACAACTATTCTGAATAAAAATAATTTGATCTTGCCATTTAAGATTTATTCAAATCATTTATGTAGCAAAATAAGGATTAAGACCATACCTTTAATATATAATTATTTGATTGCTCTATCTGAGATACTGCTTGTTTTATACAGTCAAAATAAAGGGCCTAGAACTGAACAAGAGTAGTAAAATGAGGTAGTAATTTTTATGAAACATTGATAGGAATATTTCTTTCACTTAAATTATCTATTTAATTTTGTAATGCATATAATATTTATTAGTTTAAAAAGATACAAACATGCATTAAAAAAGTTGTAAGCTGAGAACTTTAGTCAAATTTGATATTTTTTAAATAAGAAGTGTTTCTTCTTAATTTTAGTTTTTCCAATTGATCTTTAAATGTTTTGTTTTAAAGTTTGAAATTAAATTTCTACTTCAATTGAAATTTTAAAATTAATTGCTTTCCTACTCGAAAGAAAGATATGTTAGGAGATCCAATAAAGCAAAGAAATCTGCTTCCATCATTCAGTCCTTTAATATATTTGATTTTGAAATTCATTAATTACTATATTACTTGTATATTTACTTATAAATAATTTCTTCTTTTCAGATACTCATTTTGAAATATCCTAAAAAGTTAGAAGAATTCCAGAATCTGACTGATTCTGGTATTAAACTGGCTTCTGCTGGAAAACAAGTAGAATCTCTGAAGAAGTTGAAAAATGCCTTTTCTGTGTGCCCTTCTCCTGCTATCTCCAGAATGATAAAAACAATAGAAGTAAGTATTTCATATATTTATACTAAATAGAGATTCTACTTTTGTAGAAAGCTGAACATTTTGAATTATCTTGAAGTGTGTTAACTTTCAAGATATTTCTGTTTATTTTGCTTTTTCTTTAGATAAAGTACAATAATAGGTAACAGTACCTTAAAGAAAGATGATAATTTGAATATAATTCCTTCATATTTAATTATCTGTTGAATTTTTTTTTTTTTTTGCATTTATTTTTTTTGTGAAACATGGAGTATCCGCAAAGTCTCTTTATGAAAACAAATGAACTAACAAATTTGGAAATTTAAAAATGATGAATAAGTTTTTTACAAATATTTTTTTTAGTGTGCCTCTTATATGCACCATTTCTTTTTCTGATAGTCTGATCAGTGATTCTTGTTAATATCATTAATGCTTTGCCAGTTATTAGTAAATTCGACAGGGGGAACATTTTTTTTTTACTTCTGGGGGGAATGCAAATAGGGGATTTTATACCCCCGTATTGAGTCTTTATCATCTTCTGAATTAAAATGTTGTCCCAGGATTTAGAGGCAATATTTTTGATAATGTTATCATTAAAATCAAATTCTCCATTGCTTTCTATTTTACAATTATACTTGATCACCGTCCTTAAAATGGTGGCCTATTGCTCAAGTGTCATAAGGAGTCGTCAATTATTTGCTTTCTGGTTAATATACAGGGGTTGTCCAAAATAATGGAAAACCCATGTAAAAAGAGGAATTTTGCTCCCTGTATGGTTTGAGAGCACCTTTTAGCAGTTAAATTTACTTGAATCCAAATTGAAATGGACATATACAAGTTCTGCATGATGGCAAGTGTGATGTTGTAGCATTCCTCATGCAGAAACTGCTCTAACTCCCAGAAAGGCACAGGTGGTGGATAACATGATCTCGATCTTTCTCCCAAAACAGACTCCAGGGACTCGATGATGTTCATGTCCAGTGATTGGACAGACTACGGAAAGTGTGTAACTGAGTCCCCATGTTCCCAAAACCATGATTGAACTTAGTAAATCGAAGAATTATCCTCTTGATAGATGCAATGTTCAGGTGGATATAATGCCTGCGCTGTTGAATGCAATTGATTGACCAAAAGAGTTATATAGTCATTGTTAGTGACCTGTCTGTGTGAGATGGCAACAGGAACCTACTCCAAACCACAAGGTGAGGCCCAAACCTTTACCGAGCCATTCCCATGCTTCACTATAGGAAGGAGGCAGTTTGGGTTGTGGAATTCTGTGGGGGTTTGCCACACATAAACCCGTCCCGTGGTGGGAATAGGGAGATATTGGATTCATTGGAAGACAAGACATAATCTCTAGTCCAGGTTTTATGTCTTTGCACTGCTTAATTTGCCATTTCCAATTTACATCTGTAACAAAGGCTTTTGTAATTGCAGTTTTGCTAAAAATATTTTGTTTATGCAATTCCCTTTGAATTGTAAGAATCAACACTGAATTCTGTAGCTGTTCATTCAGTTCAAGAGTCAATTTTACTGCTATGGACTTCTTTCTCGTGCACACAATCATCCTTAATGTTTGCCTGTCTCTTGCAGTGAGTTTGGTGTTTCTTCTATATTTCAATCTAGTTGATGTTTTACCATGACCGTTGTATGCTGTCATGACCTTCGACATGGTGCATATTGATACACCCCTCCCCAACAGCTGTGCCACTGTAGTAACTGATGCATCAACCAGGTGGGCTCACACTATCTGCCTTCTGAACTCTGACAAGTCTAATTTTAGCTTCATCAGAAACAAAATCAAGCACACAATGATGTACTGTACACTCGCACACATCCTTGAGACTGTAAGCAACAATGTAGTACCAAAAAAAAAAACACACCTTGTAGTTACATATTTTATTTAATCCTATACTATCACATGTTGAAATCACTGTTTTCAACGAGGCTTTTCCATTATTTTGGACAATCCTTGTATATATGATATCTGAACATACTTCTAAATTGCCCATATATTCATTCAGCAAGGAAGGCATATCACTCAACCATCCAAAGAGAATATCACAGGAAATTTTGATGTTCATCCAAAAGGCATTTCTGATGGAGCCTATCCAATCATTTTATGACCTCTGCTGCTATATGCCAGGAAAAAAATGGCAAATATGTATCACAGTCAATCATGCAAAGAAGGAAGATTTAAAATTATTTGTTTAAACTTTCAATCACACTATGAGATTTAAAATCTAATACCATCATTCGACGCTTCATATTTTTCCAAATGTTTGCAAAGCTCAATAAAGAGCATAGAATTAATATTTCTATTTTGATATGTCAGAATCATGTCTTTACATGGCATCCAGCTTTGAAGAAGTTCTTCAGCTATAGTCAAGACTTTCTGATTTAGAACGAAATTGATTCATACCACTTAGTAAAATAGTCCACCAATACTAGGAAAGTTTTTCAAGTAACTAAGAAAGGTTCTAAAATATCCTAATACTTTCTTTTGTATAGTGCACTAATATAATAGCATTAAAACAAATATAATTTCTTGTTTTGGATCCCGCATTCTTAAAAATCAGCATTCTCGTGTAGTTTTTCATTGTCAGTGCAAAGTCAATAATAATAAAATTGCATTTTCATTTTACTGAAGAATTTTATAATTTGAGAATATCTTCCATTTGCAATGTTATGAGTCTTGCAGAATGGCTTGAATTCTGCTCTTCAAAAAAATTATTTGCTATTGACAAGAACCTCCATCATTGCACTTCCATTTACGATATAAAGTACCATTCTTAAAGCTCCCTAAGTACCCAGTTCACTTGGAACACCAAAATTTTGTTGTAAACTGTAGGTTTTTTTTTTTTTTTGCTAAGATAGTTGATTTGCTGAATTTAGTTTCTTTTCCAGAGTTAGTCTAGCACTAACTTCCAATTACACTTTATGGATCACTCTTGAAGGCCAAGAATCTGAGGTTTGTCATTGTTAACATTTTCCTGAAAATATCTTTTCTCATTTTATACTTTTTCTTGACATTCAAGAAATGATGGCATCTTTCAGTATAGGATCTATGGGAGAAAGTATCTGCAGTTTCATGAGAAGTCCTTTGCAATAGCTACATGGATGTAACCTCTTGACACTCTATCTCTCTTTCCCAACACTCAACTTTCTTGACACTCTTTCCCAGGGAACATTTTTCTTTCTACCAGTACTGTTCTATGTTTCTTCCTGTATTGTCATATTGAAAATACAGGAATTCAAATTTATCTTGTTTTTCTTTACTGATATCATTCTCTATTGATCATGCATGCTCTTCTAAACCATTTTTGCAATCTGCTATATGCCAGAACAGATTTCAAATCATTTTGGTTCACAATCTCACTGAATGTTTTGGGTCTTCATCTTTGATAGTTTCAACAAAGTATTGGGTTGGCAAACTTTCCATAACATTCAGAAATCACTCAGCACAGGCAAGGCTCATTTGCTTATTTCACATCTGTGATGATACTTGAAAGAAAAATCTTTCTTTGTTGGCTTATCTGCAGTTCTGCTCTTTAAAACTGAGATGTCATTAGTCCTGTCATTCAAATTTTCAGATTCCCTTCAATAAAAAGCACAGTCCAGGATTCTAAACTGGAATTCTAGAATTTT
Organism: Argiope bruennichi; assembly: GCF_947563725.1. Lineage (NCBI taxonomy): Eukaryota > Metazoa > Arthropoda > Arachnida > Araneae > Araneidae > Argiope > Argiope bruennichi. The sequence continues at coordinate 4,286,889 of NC_079158.1, forward strand.
CTGTCTGGTCATATACTTTGTTATTTATCAATTGGTATCCCATATAGAATCTTTGTCACTGATTCTCAGAAAAAGGATGTAAATTTACTGACTTGCACAAAATCTTTCCATTTGTTTTTTAAATTCACAGCATTGAATTGAATTTTGAAAATAATTTGATTTGAATAAATGTAAAAGTTCTGAATTTTCCTGGATATTGTTTGATTTGCCCTCAAGATCACCAAATCTTTTTTTCAGTGTTTTTAATCTTTCCTTTAACTTTGCTCTTTATTTCTTCTATCTCTACTTTTATGCCATACACATCTTCTATTTTACTGATTCTCTTATTAGTATGATGTTTCATGTCTCGTGCTGTCATCTGTGCTTTTCCAGCTCAGATAAGATTCTCCATTTCTTCTGGTCCTTTCTCTATTCTGTTCTTCATTTATTGCTTTTAATCCTTTCATAAGTTTTCAGATGATAGACAGATATGTAATGGATTATGCAATTCAATGTATACTTACATGATGACATGCATTTTTACATTTGTCTTGTGCCAGTCATATCACTTTAACTTCATTAATTTCCAAGTGAAACAATGAAAATGTCTGATATTTAGTACTTGATTAATTAAAAAAATTACTTTTTAAATGGAAATTAGTGAATCAAATATTTAAATTAATTAAAAAAATTTTTATTTAATCAATTTTAGTTAACAATGACAAAATTCCTGCAATAAATATTCAACATTCTGGAGTTGGGAAAAACTTTGCTAAAAAATAAACGAATGTTTTTAAAAGAATCTTTATGACGACCAAATATTCGAATTCTGCATTGCTACAGGACTGATGCTTAAGATGAATTGGCAACTATTCTGCCTGTCACATTATATCGCACATTTTCTGTTAAACAGGTGAGGCAGTTACTGCAAAGGTGTTGCATCTTTAAGTAGATTTTTATATCAAAAGTGGCAGATTCACATCTGTAAAAAAAAAAACGTTTTTAAATTGACTTTTTAATACAATTTTCAAATGTTTTATCGATACTTTGATTAGTTGATCTAAAAGTTTTGATTCCTTTTGTCCAATGAAGCAGTTTACAAATTACATACCTTATCAGCCTAAAATAGCTGAAAGAATAAAGTAATGAAAATTTTCTTTTAAAGCATTAAGTAGTTTCTTGAAATTCTGTAAGACACAAATTTTACTAATTTTATAATTGGAATAAGATAATGGTTTCTTTTAAGGCTAAAAGTCCACTTCATAAGGCTCCAGTCTCCTCAAGTCCTGAAGAATTTCTGCCAAGCAAAATCAGTGACAAAGATAAACTTTTGGTAACTAAATTTCTTCAACATTTTTTACTAAAATTTTGTGTTTTAATATTGCACACTTACTTTGTTTTTATTTTTAAGTTAAGCACATTATTGATAAAATTTACTAAAGTGCTAAATTAGCACAATTTTATAAAATAGAAAAGGGTGAACAAATTTTTCAAAATTATTTCATCAAGCAGCACTTTGATTATGATATCTTTTCTCTGCAGACTGAATGAGCAGTAAGATGACTTTTAGACTGTACAGATGACTTTTAGATGGAATGCAGTTTATTGTAATTACAGTTTGCTGATTCAGCAATTTTAGATACTCACTATAAAACCAGACAAAATTTTAATTCAAGAAAGGATTATTCTAAAAAGATTTTGAAAAATATGAGTAAAAATTTATAAGCTAGTAATAATGAATGTCAGAAATCTTATATCTAATATGTTGTCATGTTTGATTTAAATTTACATAACTCTGCTATAGATTCATAAATTACTAGAATATTAAGTCCCAAGACTTATTAAATTGGATTTTAATTTTTAATTTCCCCCCGTTTGAAGCTGTCTGTTGCAGCAAAGAGTTTGTCCCTTAAACATGTACATGTGACAGCTATGGTTTTGAAATAATATTATATAGTTTAAAGTTTGGTATTTTGCATATTTTCTGCTTAGAGAAATCATTACATCTATTAATATAAATTTATCCCTTTTTAAATGACTGTGTGTTTTAAAATGGAATTTTTAATTATTTAATTTTTTATATAATATTTTAAGAATTCTTTTTTTACTATATTGATCTCTGGAATCTGTCTTGCTGAATAACTGAACACAACAAAGACAAAGTAAAATAAGGCAATGGTTCTCTGCTTACTATTATCTTTATACATAACTAAATCTATATAATAATTTGTTATTTCGCAAATTGTAATAAAATATTTTGTACTTGATTTTTTTTCAAGACTTTTCATGAAGTCTAATTTTCAGTATTAAGTCTGACAATTATATGCTGTTAAACTTTCTATGAACCTGAGAGTTTTGTTTAACCTTTAATACAATTTATATTTTAAGTTGCAATTGATATAGACATTTTTTTATTACTAATTCTTTTGCTACAATAAACTTTTTTCTTAAAAATATTTGTAAAATGTTTTAAATGTAATTTTTAAATTTTTGTTAGGTATTTAAAAGCTCAAATTGATTTACATTGAAGGTTTATATATAATATAGTAGATGAGCAGGAGAGGAGTTCTTTTTAATTAATTAGATAGAATGTTAAATTTTTTCAGTAGCTTTTAAAATTTCTTTATTAACAGAGAAGAATGTTTTTCGCACAACAAGGCTGAAATCAGAAAAAAATGTCGCAAGAATCTATTTAGAACTTGTGCACTTTCAAAAAACAGTTTTGAATTTCTTGAATTTAGCTGCATAATTTTCATGATATATCATAGTTTCATGTTGAATAGTCAAAGTTTCAGAAATTAGACTTTAAGAAGTGTGATTAAACTCTGCACAACCCAAAAGTTAAAATGAAGGGTAAATTTAGGTAGTTTTAAAAAATGAATTTTAAAACAGCAGGTAATTTAAATTTATTTTAATTCTCCTCCTTTGCAAGTCTTGTATGGCATCATGAACTTTTACTGTTCTTGATTCTGTAAAGATGGAAAAATTTATTAGATGTTTTTAAAAGTTTGTAAAATTTTATTGGTTACTGTTAATGATTTGAAATATATATTCATTATGTTTAACAAAATAATTTCAGCTATAATAAAATGATGTGAATCCATAATTTAGAAGCAAAAACAGGTCCTTATAAAATATTGAGTTAAATGATGAATTTTTTTTGATGTGATCAGTATTTCTTTACAAGATATTTATTTAATGGCGATTTGCTCTGAGTATTCTACTAAAAATGTAAAAGTTATATTAATTCTGAAACATTTTAGAATTTATATAACTTTGCAATTTATAAATAAAGAAAGAAAGAAATTATGTGAAGCTTTTAATGTATTCAAAAACATACTAAATGGAAATAAGTGACAGAAAAATGTATTAAAATAGGCTAAAAAGATGGCAAAACTTTGTCTGAAAAAGAAAAAAGGCACAGTTTTGTCTTCAGTGAATTCTTTTGGTTTGATATCAAGGACAAATGTATCTTTGATTTTTGAAGACTATTTATAAGGCTAGACGTTATACATTTTTGTGGAAACACTGATTTCAGAGTTCTCAAAATTCAGTTGTATCATTCTTGAGATCAATTAATTTTCTTTTATTTAATAATTCTACAATATTCGGTAGATTCCTATAAGAAGACTACTGATTGCAATGGTTCTTATGACAAGACTTCAGGAAAATTTCTTCAGTTCTTAATTGATCATGGTCCCTAAAACCCAAAACCATCCTTCGTTCAAAAGTTTATATATAATATGCATATGACACTTTGCTCATGTTATCTTGTAACTGGATAACTAGTGTAATTTTATTTGGATTGTAACTGGCTTGGAATATGTTGTTTGAAATATAAAAATCTTGTATTGGTTTGTAAATGGGTCATCAAGTTCAAAAGGGGTGGAAATGGTTGGGATTGAAATTTTCATTTTGCTATAAATTTCTTAATATTGAAGATAAAAAAGTAAGCTCAGTCAGCCAAATTAGCACCTCATTGAGATGAACAACTTTTAACTTTTTTTCTCTCTAATATAAATGAAAAAAAATATCAAACGATTAATACTTACCTACTACTCTACAACGTCATTGTTTGCATTTAATTGAAAGAATAACATTTGAAAATGATGGCTAATTTCTTCAAACATATTTAAAATGCAGCAATAAACTTTCCTTTCTTATTGACAAATACAAACTTTTGGTACTTGCTAAAAACTCCAATGCTTTTCAATGACATAAACTTTGCAACAATTCCAGATTTATATATTATTTTTATAATATTTGTACTTTGATATTATTTTTTTTTTAATAAATACTAAATTATTCGATAGTAATATAAACATTACCTGTAGTTGCTTCAATTTTACTTCATCGTAAACGAAGAAGAAAAGGTATTGTAATCATCAAAAAATTCAAACTCAAGATTTTGATGAAACTCTTCATTTCGGACCTCCTTAAGTTAAAAAAACATATTTCTGGCATTATGGCTACTTGCATATCTATCTGTAACAAAGAAAATTTAAAAAATGCTTTGATGTACTGTTCTTTTACCAAGTTTCTAGATTTCTACCAAATGGTGAGTGAAATCTATTCATCTGACTGTTTGAGTACAAAAGTCAGACAGATAATAATTGCAAAATGCAAAGACCTATGTAAATAAAATTTGGTAAACAGGTTTAGCATTTGAAATGGAAATTTGTATCAAATTTTGAATTCATGTAATTTGATAATTCATAAATGCAAGTTTCTTTATATTGTCTTGTAATTCTGTGCCAAGTTTTGATGTGAATCGGTCAGAAAAACATGTATTCTCAAAATAGGTTTATTACTGTTGTTTCTTATGGCACTTGTCATAGACAAGTCCGCTTATGAAGTCAGCGATTTTAAACAGAGAGAGCTCTTTTGCTTTCAAGAGTGCCATCTAGGGTCAAGAGTATGACTTAGCTACTCGTGCATCGCACCCCTTTTTACAAGGCGGACTTCATTCAGACATGTCATTAACTCAACCACAGATTGTAATTTAGACCTGTATCAGAGAATGATCACCTCTGATCCAGTACCCCCAGTGGTATTGTCTCGACTTGGATGATTTTGTGGTCACACGTGCGCCAGCCCGTGTTGTTTCCAACACTTGTCTTTGGCTGGCGTGATTCGAACTCGCAATCCAAGGGATGCAAATCCAACGCCCTACCAGCCAGGCTATCCCGGCCTAAATAGGTTTAGTACAAATATTAAATTCATGTCAAAGATCTGTACTTTGTAACTATCGTCAGATCTGCAATTTGCATGGCATTAGTGAGCATCATTCAAGATATTATGGCCTTATCTAAGGTCCATAACTTTATGTCAGAATGGGGTGGTGAATTAATGGGTTGATATTCAAGAATGTTTTGGGAAAACCATTCCCGTGAGATTTTGTCCAAGGATTGAAAGGAATTTGCAAATAGTAACTTAGATGTAAAGAAAACTGCTTTTGCCTTCCAGCTTGCCGATATATTTTTTTATTATATCAGGCAGTTTTTGTATAAATTGTTTTTTCAGTTTAGCATGCTAATTTTATTTCTTGACATTATTCATTATTTTATGAAGCCTTTTTTTGTTCCAAGCTTATGTCATACTTGCAGAACAGAGATTGTTAACAATTTTGTGAAAAAGGAGACATGTGTTTTGTCTTATGCATTTTCCCAAAAAGAGAAAATGCGCGAGACAAATCACAACAACGAACTGCACTTTAGCAGTTATACATTTAATAGCATAGTCCATCATTCATTTCTTCCTCCCCTTTGGACGAGACAAAAGACCATTTAAAAGTTGGCATTTCGTGTGAAATTAGTTTTAAGCATTCTGTTTGTCTTTATTAATTAGTGGATTGTATTTCAAATCAAAGAATTTTAATTCCTTATTAAATAAGCTGAATTCTTTTAATAACAAAGTTTCAATGTTTCTGAAGTGAAGATACCTGATTGAGTTAGATATTTACAGTGAATTCTTGTATTTAATTGACAATGACTAATAAGAAAAATCATCAAGATGTGTTGAAATTTTACACTACATTAAAAAAGGCAATTTCAGCATAGACGTCAACATATGACCGATGCTAAAATACTATTATTGTAATACAATCAAATGGGCATATATATCATTTTAGATACCGTTTATGACAATAAACATACGTGAGGGGTGGTTTGAATGTTAAACGTAGTTAAAATTATTTGATTGTATGCTTGATAAAATATTAATTTTTCATTCATGTATCATCACTTTAGATATTTTTTAAGTAAGTTTTTCTTAAGTTTTATTCATTTTGTCTAAAATAAAGGCTGGGAATGCAGTTCTTGCATCTTCTGACACAAAGGAGAACCATTTTATTTTCTGCAATGCAAAAAGTGGGTCAAGTGGAAGTGAATTTTCTGTAAGTTGTTTTATTTTATAAATATTTTTGATATCTTTGATTGGTATGTAGCATCATAAAATTTTGGATTTATGATGTTTAATTTTGGAAACCATTTTTAAACACCCTAAAATTGCTTGGTTATGAGGTGAAAGGAGTCTTTAAAAATTGCATAAATTTTTTTGAGAAGTGCAAATAACATTTTTTTTCTCCTCCCCCCTCTCCCTCTAGATTTTTTTTATGGCTGATCAGGGGGAAAAAAAACAGCAAAAGGAAAGAATTCAGAGAACTTGTCCAGGGTTGAATAGATCCAAGGTTTTTAATATACAAGGTGGCCAAAATGAAAACACCCTTATTCTGAGCTCTTTATACAGCGAACTACTCACTGTAAAGGCTCCAAAATTGTTGAGCATATTCTTTAACAGATTATTCGAGAAAAAAAAAGGTTAATTCCAGAAGCATATGGCGCTGTACAATATGTTGAAAAGCCACAAAATATTCATTTGTAAGACATTTTATACGAATGTATCAAACATTCTACCACAAGAACCTTATTAATGAAAGGGAAACTGCACAATATGATTTCCTTTTCACAGATGTAAAATCAGCATTTTGTAGATAACTTGTTCAACTATGGATTGAGAAGCATCTCAATCAACCAATAAATTGCAGAGTGATACTTTCAAATCTGCCAAGGCTGCCAGACGTTCTCAATAAACACGATTTTTTAAGTAGCCCTAAAGCCAAAAATCACAGAGATTAAGATGTGTAGAATGAGAAGGTTCCCGGAAACGCATGTCTAATTATTCTATCATTAATAAAATGTTACAGAAGAAACTACTGTACACAGAATGCATTGTGTGGAGGCACTTCATCTTGTATAAAAGTAATTGAATCAAGACATTGGCGCTGTTACATTTTTAGTACAACGAAATTTTTGAGCATGTTTTGGTACCTCCTGGTCCTTTATGAAAATTCTCAAGTCGACGAAACTCTCGAATGTTGCTGCAGCATTTCCTTTATTTTCATAAAGCAAAGGGTGAAGCCATCACTGATAAGAATGACATTTTCTTAGGTTTATAGCTTTTATTCAGTTGCAGCAAACCAAGGGTTTATGCAAATTTTTGTGCTTACAGTGTAAAATTGCAGTTGCAATGACAGTTTCAGTTTCTTCACTTTTTTATCTTCTTCTTCTTCTTCTTCTTCTTTTTTTTTTTTTTTTTTTCATATATGTAATAAAAATTAGAAAGGAAAAATTCTATATTGCATGTGTTTTTTAATTTTGAGCCTTTACCCTGAGTAGTTTGCAGTATAAAGAGCTGAGTCGGGCTGTTTCAATTTTGACCATCTTGTACATTAAGATAATAATAACAGACTTTTTTTTTTTCACTTTCTTTTTTTTTAGTGTGCATTGCTGTTTATTGAAATGCTGGAACGGTCATCTATATGTGTTATATTTGTTGCCTTTCAAAAAATATTCCAATTTCAGTTTTAAGTGGTGAAGAATTTTAGTTATATCTGATAATTACATGTTTTTATAATAAATTTTATGTTTTTTCAAAACCAAACAATGCAAATATTTTGCTATAAAAGTAATTGTGCACCCATAAAAACTAAATTAATTACAATAAATACACATTTTAAAATTAATTTTTAAAAATTTGAAAAAACAACTATGATTTGTAATAAAACAGAAAACACCATATGCTTAGAAAATACATAGGTTAACGTACGTATGCATGTATAAAGGTCTTTTTTGCCAGGGTGTTTAAAAATTGCTTAATTTTTGTAGCAGTTTCTCACTATACACTCTGATAATAGTTTGTGCAAAATCTGCATTTAATAGTATTTATGTAGTAGTTAATATTAATTGTGTTTGCTGCATGACCTTGAAGCTCACTTTGAATTATGATTATTGGCTTATTAATTTCAAGATAAATATAATGGGCCTTCAGTGCTCTTCACTGAACCTTTTAGATGTGATATGGAAGATAGCAAGAATGAATTTCAGCATTAATGGTGAAAATATTTCATTCAAGTTTTACTTTTGTATTTTTAGGTCTAAAATATACTATTCTGTGAATCTTAAACTTTCTTAGAAGTTCTTGACATTTTATTTATTTATTTTCTTGTGGAACTCATGAATATATTGTTGTCATTGATTTTGAATGGAACAAAAAGCAATAGATAGAAACCATTCATGGCATTACTAAACATTCAGCAAAAACATAAGAGGGAAACTAGGTATGGTTAATTTTACATGTTTGACTGACAGTGAATGAATTCTTGTTGCTTTCTAAAAGCAGATAAAGCTTAAATTTTGAAACCCTTGAAAATATTGAAAGTAACAGCTTTGGGATACTATAGTTAATGTTTGTTTACAAATTAATATATAATTATTGGCATTAATGTGCTGTTTTTTTCTTATGGCACTTAGACGAGCTCGCTGACGACGTCAGCGATCATTAATGTGTTATAATTGACTGAAACTTGCTCTTGCCGCTGTATCATGGAAGTTTGGGGAGGGATTTTATCCTTCCCATCACCACCATATAGCTCTCCTGTTGCTTTAAAATGGAAAATGAATCTGATGTACTTAATTGTTAGAAATTATAATGAAACTGTCTTTTTATTCAGTGGCATCCTTGAGAAATCATTAGATTTTTTAATTTGAAGTTGGTTAAAATTTCAATAATAGAGTTTATTAAATTTCAGTCCCATTTTGTATTTATTATTTTGCTGTAACCTTCTATTATTTTTTTTATTTTGAACTAGAAGATTTATTCTTCTAAATGTGCCATTATTCGGTTAACAATGTCTTGGATATGGTTATCACAGATTAACCAAGGAAAGTTGTAGAAAATCTTGTGTATATTGGCAGAATGTTTATTAAATTATTTTTTTTTGTAGTACACCTTAAATGCAAATATATAAATATATTAAAAATTTTGTTTCTTTGCAGTGAGGTTTATGTACACTCAAATCAAAATTAATCTCTAAAATCAGTTTGAAATAGTGATTTTCTAACAAAAAGAAGGGGATGGAAAAGCCAAATACAAAATAAAAGTAATGTGGAAAAAATATTAGAGTATTATGAATCAGTGGACCTCATTTAAGTTTATTAACATTAGAAATAATATCCAATTTTCTTACTGTTCGGCTATTTTTTCTAGCTATCATTTATCAAGCCTTATCTTACTTATTGGAACTGCTATAAAAACTCCAGGGTCTTTATTACAATTCAGTATAAAAAAAAAATTTATAAAAATAAAATGTGAAATTTACGTTCTCATAACTATTATTCATTTGTACACATATGCAAACTGTCCAATTTTTTAGAACACCAAAACAGGAGGTGTCTAGATGCCAAAAGAGTGTAATAGATTTCTTTGGACTTTCCAATAAAGAGTTTGTTCCTTTAGATAATTTATATCCTCTTTTTCTTGAAATTTAAAATTTGCTTTATTGTGTATCAAGTCTTTTCATTTAAATAACAGAATGAAAGAATTTCTGTGAAAGAGTTGATTTTTTTTTTTTTTTTTTTTATTTCACCTTGCTGAGTAGCAAGTAAAAAAAATTTTCTGTGAGAGAGTTCTAAGCAAGAAAAGAAATTATTTAATTCTTAGAGAGGTTTAGCTGACTTTTCTTGCATTTATTTCTATATGTAGCTAATTCATATTCATTTGTTCCTTAAAATAATATATATATAGAATAAGATACAATCATATTCCATGGTGTTTGACATTTTTATACTTTTGAATCTCATTTTTTAAAGCTTATAGAGTAAATAAATCATAAAACTGAAAAATTTTGCATCAAAATTATTAGTTGCTTTGGACTTTAATGTGTGATGTCGTGTTTGAAAACATTTTATCTCTTTCATACTGATAAATTTTAGGATTTGAATAATTTTTTTAAATTTTAAACTTGAAAAGTTATTCCTGTTTCTGCAAATATTTTATTGATTATTTGACAAATTATTGATTGAAAAATTATTCTAAAAATTAAATTCTGGGATATTTTTCTTTTATCAGTTTTTTTTTTATTTTTTTTTATTCTGAACTTTTTAGAAATCCTGTTTTTATTAAAGCAATTGTTAAATTTCTAAGAATTTATTATTCATAGCTGTCTTCTGGATCACAAAGTGAAAATACTTCTGCTAATCCAGCTGATCTCAGCCCTAAAGCAAAAGAACATTTTAAGCACTTGTATAGTCAAGCCAGAGAATATGCTGCTGCAGGTCGTTTGCAGGAAGCTCTGGATACTTTAGAAGAAGCCCAGAAGATATGTCCCACTCAGAAAGTTTTGAAAAGAATTACAGATTTGAAGGTGATTTTCATTATTCTCATAAAACATGTGGTGACCATTATATCGCAAATTTGTAAGCATCTGAGAAGCATAGATTTAAATTTTAAAATTTTTTTATATTAATGAAGTAATAATTTGATTTAAATAAATTGCATTAATCAATATTTAACATGAAAACAAATATAACAATTAATATTTATCATATTATTAATTCTCAAATAAGTACAGAAAGTTAGATCAGTTTTTTGAAACCATTTTTAAATTTTAATTGCTAGTAACACAAAAGGGGCAATAATAATATGCCCTCCCTCATATTGCTTTTTTACTAAGATCATTGGCTATATGATTTTTCTTTAACTATTTCTGATCTGTGAAAATGCATTTCATTTTGTCAGAACTTGGTAAACAGAGCTGTTAAGATAACAGAGCTGTATGAGAATTATATCAAGACATCTCTTTGGCATTTCATTATCTCTTGAGATTCTTTTTTCTTTTCAAATTCCAAAATAATCTAATATGTGACAGTAAACAGTAGTTCATTTCAAAATATTGCATAAGCAATTTATGGCCCCATTACAGCTAGTAATCTTGTTACTTTATTATTATAAATTAGAATCTATTTATATTTTGCAATCAGCAGCAATGATAGTACACTTAGTCCCATTATTAGCTACCAATCCAGTAACAGTGCATACATAAAACTTCAGAAAACTGTGATAAGGATTAAACAATGGCTACTGTACATACTGTCTGCTTTTCTGCACTATCATGTGACCTTAATGTCAGATTGCCAATTGGCAGCGAGATTCTATTGGTGTCTTTTACATGACCTACTATTATAACTATCCACCCACAATTGTCCAGTGTAAGCACAACTTCAAAAAATGAAAACAATATAAGATCTCTCACTTTTTTTCATGGCAGTTGGAATATATATAGCCATAAAATAAATAATAATAATAGTAAAAATTCAATAATTTTTTGATGACATATTGCCTGATATATGGGTTGCAACATAGCTTAGTTTTTTTTTTTTTTTTTTTTTTTTTTTTTTTGTGGAAAACATTATTAATTTTGATTCTAGCTTATTTGGAAATTGGATGATATTAGTTTGTGACTTATAATAATCTGATAGGAATTTCTACTGATAAAGTGGTTGCTAAATGAAAACATCCCTGTAAAGTGTTTTGAAATGTTTTAGCAGTAATTGTGAAGAAGATCAACTACTTTATTTTAAAAAAAAAAATATATCAAGATGAGCTAAATAAAGTGTTATCTTTAATCACATTTCCATGCAGAAATTTATAAAAGATTATTTCATTTGAAGTTCAGTAAATCTTTTCATATTTTCCCTTATAAAGGGTTCCATTCTAGTTGTGGCTCAGTAAATAGATTTCTGAATTATTAAATATATACTTCCAGCTGGAAAAATGTCTGTGAATACATTGTGACATGTGAAATACATTCCTTTTGTAGTCCATATTGATTTCAATCAATTAATGTGTTGATCACTTTGTTTCACTCTCTGCCTTTAGATTTCCCTTTCTACTGTTGATTTTTTGATATAATATGTATGTCTGCGAGTTCTGTTAATTGACCAATAAACTCTGAGGGTTATTAGTAGGCACCAGGAGGGTTTTACCAACCACAAGAAAGGGAAGAGGAAACAAATCATGAAATACATATGCAGGATGCAAGTTCAAAAGGTATTGTCAACATACACATAATGCACAAAATGGATAATTTTTATGCCAGTGCACTGTAGAAATCTCAACATGTGGGTAGGAATCTTCAGTGATTATCTCTTAGGGCCGTAATTGCTGCCTGAAAACTTGAATGCAATAATTTATGCAATTTTTCTGCATGTCCTCCCATAAAATGGCACAAATTGTGCTGGCTGCATTGCAGCATAAAATTCATGGTGCCTTGCCATATCCAAGGAGATGGACTGGACACATGGGACCCATTACCTGGACTCCACATTCACTGGAACACAATCAGTTTGATGAACTTTTTCCTATGCTTTCACCTTAAATCACACATTTTTGTGACGCCTATGGAATACGATGAAGGATAACAGCCAAAATAGAATTAGAAATAAATATTAAGTTTACAGTCAAAAATCAATAAGGAAGATAAAATGAATCCGGCCCGAAGACTTTCTCAAAGGTCACCCACAGGCAAGGATTCAAACCAGGGATTTTTTTCTGTGAGGGGTCTGACTCATCCAACAAACTGACCCCTCGTGACCCGAAAATCCCAGAAGATTGAGGTTTTGGAGACAAAATTAGTATCACAAGATTAAAATAATTATGCTAAAAACAAGTAAAATTATTTCCGAAAAACAATCCAGATAAAAACACAGCAAATCAAACCACAAAATTCCATGAAAATAGAACCAAAATCATTTAAACAGGAAAGCAAAATGCTTACTAATTGAAAGTATAATTCCAAAAGACAATGTGAGATAAAAACTTGTTAGTGCAATTGCACTTTGTTTAATTGAACTAAATTTAATTTTTCCATGTTTACAGCTACATATGCCTACCACGTTTTCTTATAATGCAACGTCATCAAAGTTGAAGTGCCATCCACTGAGCCAAAACTCAAAGCTAAGAAACCGGAGGAAGTCAGAAAACAGACAGTCCTTCTATTATCAAAACTTCTATATTGCAAAAGTTTTTGGGAAATTCGTTAATAGTTAAGTTTTTAATGAGATTGTTTGTTGCTAAAATATAAGAACTTTTATTATTGCAAATTTTTGAAAATTCTAGAGTTTAAATTAGAATGGTAGTTACTAAGTTTAATTATTTTAAAGTTAAATTCATCCTTTTTATCAAAAATACCTATTAAAGTTTTTCCATTATCAATTTCTATATTTAAACCTAAATAATTAGCTTTAAGTTGATTTTCGTTTGTTTGAGTCAAAACTAAATCTTTTGGGTAACAATTAATAACATTATTAGCAGAAGGATAACAGAGTGCAAATTCTCATCGCTACAGCACATATAAAAAATATACTTGATATCACTGAGACTGTTTTTACATTGTTGTAAGCAAGTGGCCGACACTTCCAACATCTCTTAAAATTTATCAGATAAATTTTTTGTACTTATTTGGGGTTTATTTATTTTATTTTTTTTATTGTTATAGTAAAACCTGTGTGTGTGTGTTTTCAAGATTTTCTTCTTAATGTGGTTTTGCGACTGTGTTCCATTGCAATTTTTGTTAGGTACTCTTGATTTCTTTTAATAGATAAATAGATTTTATTTAATAAAGCCATTAGATATGTGATGGGAAAAGAGTTCAACTTCTCTTTTACTGACTACAATGATAAATTATTTTTTTTTTTTATTTTAAAAAAGGAGATATTTTTCTATTGATTGCATAACATTATTTTATTTTAATGTAAATCAACCTTTTCTTGCAGAAAGATAAGCATTCACAACACACGTTCACAACATTTTTTACTAATACTCAATAAATTTAGTTTAGGGAAAATCTATCGATACTAAATGTTCGTCTGCTAGTATGATGCCTTGTGTCATTTAACTGTTGCAAAATTATTCCTAAATTAGGCCTGGTGCTGCTTTAAACCAAGATTTTAATATAAATAAACAAACTCGATAGACTTTCGATTTAGTGATTTAAAGGAATTCATTTAGAAATTAAAATAGGTTTAGATGAGCTAGAGAATGTTTAGATCAATGTCAAAAGAATTTCAATTAATGAATGGCAAATTATATTAATTCTCAAAATGAGGCAAATACCAGAAAGCACAATTAAGTTAATATGATTGAGACATGTAAACCTTGTTATTCATATTATTGGAAAAATGGAGTAAAAGCAAATGAAAAATTGCAATGTACTGTTAAGATGAAAAAGTTTGTCTTTTAAATTTGGCAAATTCCTGTTATAAAAAGCTTTTATAGATTATTCTCTATTATTATTCTCTATTTGCTGAAAGTTTTCAATGAATATAAATAAGGCCCAGGGTAAAAATTTGAAAAAAAATGTAAGATTTGTCAAAATTAGTTTTAAGCCATATTGTCTCTAAGTGGATTTTTCTAGAGTAACATCATTTGACTCTGTCATTGTTGTATCTCCATTTTTCTGAAATGTACAATTGTGTATATAGGGAGGTTTTAGATATTTTTTATTAAAAAAGATAATTATATTTTCATAATGGAATATATTTTTTACAATTACATATGTTTTTAATTACAGAGACCCTACAATAACTTTTATATACTTGAAGAAGTTTTGAATATATCCGAGTTTGAAATACATATTTATATTTTTGTTGTTGTGAGCATTGTAAATTGTCTTGCATTGTATTAGTAAATATTTTAATTAATTTTTATCAATATTATATATACTAATTTTAAAGATGAATGTAGATGCTCTGTACGAGATTTTATTTTTAAAATACAATTCTTTAGATCATTTTAACTTGTTTCTAGCTGCAAATATATGTCTGTATAACAGTTTAGAAATTAGTTATTGGGATACAATTAGAATGGACTCTCTAAGTATTATCCGTACATTTTTCTAAATAAGTTTCGGAAATAAAAATTTTAAAATGAATTTGTGTAACAGTGGGGATATATTGCTAAATGCTGTTTGTCATTTCATGAAACACATTCTTCTGTGGAAGAGCATTGAAATGTTCTTCAAGAAAACCTGAAAAGATTATTATTTTTTTCATTACATGTAGTGTCATCTATGAGTATTTTCACAGACAAAGTAGAGTATTTTCAAAGCAAAAGATAATTTATTAGCAGGATATTTTTGGAGAAATGGAAAGAAACAATGAACCTGAGAGAAAAAGGTAAACTTTGTGTACTTTACTATCTGATATTCGTGTGTGTTTGCGTGTTTGGCTACACATAGTAAATCATTCTGCCCCTTCCATTTAATGTATGCCCATCTTATATTAAGATAAGAAAATGATTATGAAAGAATTGCCCAGACTCGTATCACAATTACGCGAAATCTTTTTCAGGAGCACATGAGTCAATTGTCCTTGATTTCTTCCAATGATATGATTGAAATAAGTGATGGGTTCTTTATCTTTCATGAAATCTATAAGAAACTCTATCCCTACCAAAGAGAAGGTGTTGCATGGATGTGGAAACTTTTCAAAATGAAGAAAGGTGGAGTATTGGGAGATGACATGGGGTGAGAAATTTTTTTATTGCACTCTTGCTATGTAAAATACTAGCAGTACCTACATGGCACTGCCCATGACATGATAAAGACCATTTAAATACAGAAAGAACTACGAAAATGTTAATTAAAATAGCATTATAAATGAGGATGAAATCAAAACAAAAAAAAAAGTAATAATTATGTTTATTTTTTTGACATTATATATGGAACTGCTGGTGATAGAAATTAGAATAAATGAGTGAAAGTAAAGAATTGTTAAAAAAGAAAAAAGAACACTAACGAATTTAAATTTTTGCTGCATATACTGTAGAAATCAAATTATGTAAAAACAATTTTAATGATTATTGAAACTCTCATTTGGCTTCTTCCCAATCAGCAAAGTTATAAAATTTCCCATTAAATTTTATCTCAAAAAGTATTTGGACTCTGATAAAGTAAAAACTAGAAATCAATGAAAATTTATATTTCAAACCTTCTTGTTTCAAAATAAATGTTTGAGCTATCTATTAAAAAAAAAAAAAGAGAGAGAGAGAGAGAGATAAAGAAATTAATATGTTAAATGCGGGTATTTGAGTTTTATTGCTTACATTTTGTTTTTTTTTTTTCAAGAAATAAACATTTTTTTTTTATATTGGAAATGTGAAACAAATTTTTTTGAAATAACAATTGTTTAATCTTTTTTGATGCATTGGATTTTTTTTTTCTATAATTCTCTGGTTAGAAATGATGAATAAGTGTGAAGAATCCCCAAAACAAAACAAAATATTAAATAAAAAAATTAAATTATAATTAATTTAATATTAAATAATGAAAAATTTTAATAATCAGATTTTTAATTATAAAATCTGGGTTTTGAGAAATATTAAAGTGCCATTGGATCTGTGTTTGTGTGAAATATGATTATATATAAAATGAAATAATGACTATAACTATGATGGATTCATCTGTGTGTACCTTTTTTTTTTTTTTTTTTTAATAAGTATGTGGTACACTTTTTTAACATTTTTTCCCCCTACAGTTCCATTTTACTTTTAAAATATTAATGCAGACTAGGAACTAAAATAGGATTTTATTGTTAACCTAAATTAATTACAAATTTGTTTTAAAATAATTAACAAACTTTTGTAAGATATTTTAATTTAAGATAAAATACTCAAAATTATATTTGCTAAGGATACTAAAGAATTAAAGGGGGAAAAAAATGTAAAGCATTTTTTGTTCTTAATTTTGATCTGCACAATCCAATATCAAAATTTAAGCATCATATGTTGCAAAAATATTTTATCATGGCATTTTATAAAAATAATGCAATAATGTATAATAATCTTGCAGAATATTTATTATTTCAGAGAATTTTTATTAGAATTTTTTTAATGTACAGATAAAATTATTGTAATAATTGGACTTTTATAAAAAGTAATTTAGGATAGTTGGTAAAAGTAATTAAGATTGTTATTTGTTGATTAATTATTATTTAAATCGTGATAGTTTAAATTTATTTTCTATGGATCAATTTCAATGAGAAATTTTAAAGTTACAACATATATTTTGTGTCATTTAGATAGCATATTGTAATTTCTTATAAGAAATATAATTTCAATTATCTCTCTTCATAATTCTCTGTCTGGATTGTCCAGATATAATTGTGAGTAGATTCTAAGAAAAAAAAATTTCTTCTAAAGTTTTTCTTTTTGAAATTTTTTATTTATAGATTAGGCAAAACATTCCAAGTTATTGCTTTTCTGTCTGGATTGATTGATGCTGATCTAATTAAATGTGCTCTGATTATTATGCCTGTCTCTTTGCTACCAAACTGGGAGAAAGAATTCAGAAAATGGTATATTTCACTCATTTTTAAATATATTTTTTTAGGAATATAAATTTTATGCTTGTTTGTGATTTCTCAAAATCTATCAAATTCTTTCAGCTATCAGATCTTATTATGGTCAAGTAGAATATGCAAGTTTTGTTAGATGATCTAGTCAGCTGATAAAATTTGTGAATTTTACTTAATGTCGAGATTTTTGACAATCACAGCTACAAACCAGCCATACAACCAATAATTCCGTAGATGAAATAACTTATTTCCATAATATATATATATATATATATATATATATATATATATATATATATATATATATACAGCAGAACCTTGCTTAATGAGCATAATTCATTTACGTGTCTTATTCGTAATGTGCAACACTTTTTTAGCAAAACAATTTTTTCTATAGGAATCCATGTAAAATAGGAAAATGCATTCCATCCTGAAAAAAATATATGCTCAAACAAATTTATAATAATGTGGTTATTTTTTTGTGAATGCTTTTTTTAGAAAGAAAATCATCTAAAGACTAATGTTTTTGGCTAAGCCTCATAATTTGGTGGGAACAAGACATAGCATTATTGTTAAATGAATTTATAGCACACATAGCTTCAGCTTTATCAGAATTATGCTTCTCAAAATATGAGGCAATAATTTCTCTTGTTTTTAGTATCTTTATTTTACTGGAAGGTTGTTGTCCTGTTGTTATCTATTATTTCTTCCTGTCCTGACCAAATCTCTACATTTTTTGCTTTGACACAGAATACAGCTGCATAAGCTATTCAGTATTTCTGGCAATGTCCAGACTTTCTTGGCATGTCTCTGGAAGACATGGACTCTTCCAACTGAGAGGCAGTTACCTTCCACAGTCCAAAGTCATAAATCTGTCGTCGCTCTACTATGAATTATTGCCTTGTGGCTTGTGCATTTTCTGTCAGCTTAAAAGTTTTATTCTAATGTATTTATAATTTTTAGTGTGAAGTGCCTCACTCATCGACTTTTTGGGGTATTTTTTTATTACAAAAAATTTAAAATTTATTTTATAATATATTTAGAAAATATGTTTTTTAAAGTTTTTCTTTAAAGTTTTATATTAGACTTCCAAATCATTTAAATAAAAACTGGCATAATTATCAATTTCAGGAACATCTTTATTTTTCATCTAATTTTACAATTATTTTACCAATATTAAATAATACATCATATATTACCATTAAAAAAATTTTTTTACATAATAATGTAATAGGACGGGCATTGTGCATATATCAATGCAATATAATAATATATTTTTTACATAGTATAGTTGTCAATACAATTAAGTAATAGACGAGATAATATTTTAAATCTTCATTTTTTGAAAAGCATTTTGAAAATAATACGTTATTTCAACACTCAGCTAAGATTTTATTATTATTATTATCTTCAGTATTGCTTTTTTTTAAAAAGTATAAATTGTTATCTTCACTGGATTTTTAAATATGAAATATTGCTTTGAATTTTTGATAGCAATACTAAGAGAGATTTTTTGGAACTTCAATTAAATTTTTAAAGAAGTTTTCACATTTTGTTTCTAAAACCTTACATGTTCTTGTCTTTACATTAAATCATTGAAAAAGAATGTGAGATAAATATACTTTCCAAAAATATCTTTATTTTGCTACTCATTTTTACTAATCTTAAAATTTTTGTGAAACCAAGAGAAAACATTACGACAAATGTTATATATCTCATCTATCAAAGTAATTCGACAGATGAGATAACATATCTTTAAAATTTCATTTAATACTGAAATACAAAGATTTATGAAATAAAATTCAGGAAAAAAATTGCTCTACAAAATATATTTTGAAAATGCATTCCTTCAATTTTTAGCCTGAACATTTTGCTAACACATTCATCACTATTACATTCTTCATAAACTAAATATGAAGATTTCACACATTTACTATTAGATTCATCATAAATATTACTTTTTTAGTATAAACTGTCATGCTGAATTTTTCAAGCTGAATTTCTGATTTTAAAAGGTTATTTGAAGTTTTCTATAGTATTGTTAAGACAAGATAAATTTTTGAACGAAAGTTTCATATTAAATTTCCACAAATTTACACATGAGTGAATCACTCGCAAATTTTTGGTAATAAGTAAATTATATAATATTTTTTGATTCCTCATTTCTATCTCTCATTCATCAGATCCTCGTTAGTTTCACCTCCTGATTCTTTGTTTAGAATAAGCGAGAGATCAGCTAAAGTATCATTTTTTGGCCAACCATCATCTTTGCTGATAGATCACTCTCTTTCATCAGAAGCAAGCAAAATTGCTTTGTTTTCTTTTTTAGTGAATTCCCGATTTCTTTTACTCATAATGAAGAATTAATGACCGTTTAAATATAAAAAATATGCTAATATTACAAAAACCCGATTCACAATATGTAAAATAAAGAGAAGAAATTGAAGAGAAATTTTCAGAATGGCATTTGTAAAACAGGGGTGTTTGTGCTCCGGGGAAACCCCGGAATTCCGGGGATTTTGAACTTCGATACCCGGAAATTCCGGGGATCGTCGTTCAAAATGAAGTAGGAATAATAATGAATTATTTATTTTGATCTGGGTAATTTTGTTTGCTTTGAAAGCAGAAAACGCAAGGTCAGTGTGTGTGGTGAAAACTTTTCCTTTCTTTCTCCAAAGGCAGTGATAATGCGTGAAAAGGGGGAAAAAACTTCTTTTTTGTTCTTTCCTTATTGCGAGTTATGACTCATTCCCCCGGTTCTCGGACATTCTCTTCTGGATTCTTTTCGGCAAGTAGGCGCGGCAGAAAAAAAAGGGAGAGACTTCGTTCGACCAGATGTGCGATCACGTGACCTGGGTTCAAAGGTCTTAATTTTGCAAAATTAATGGTTATTAATTTTGCAAAAAAAGTAATTCATTGAACTTTTATAATTAGGTCATTCAATACTTCATAATCGTAATTTTTCATTTCTCCCCCCCCCCCTTCTCGAAACTTCAAAATGTCGGTAGTAAGTCCGTAAAAGTTTCAGGGGATTTTTTGGGGTCCCACAAACACCCCTGGTAAAAGGAACTCAGTATTTATATAACTTATTACATTCTATGAAGGGGGGAGGGGGAACTCCCACTCTTTTTGGGGTCTTTTAATGCTATTTGAAAGTGGTAGTTTGTACTGGGCATCAAAAATTCCGTCAGCCCTTTGATGATAGAATAAGACGCTGGTGGTATAAAATGACTTTCATCCACAGTAACAAGAGTAGCTACATGTTTTATAAGAAAATTGTGATGTGAATAGGCCACAGTGAAAGTACAACAGTTTGTCTTTATATCATTACAATAGTCTTAATATTGAAAAGAGAGTCTAATGTTTATTGGAAAATAAAGAAAGTGTCAGTGTCCTTATATGTCATTCATCGTTAACAGAGCACTTTAGTGGGAAATTTCTTTTATAAATAGGCATAAAATCTTTCCAATTTTGAACTAATAGCACTTTAAAATAGAAACTAAAGCCCTTTCAAAAGACAAAATATAAGCTAACAACCTATTTAGTGAGTCCCTACTCAACCCCTACCACTTACGAGTACCATATACAAAGAAAGTAACCTGATGTTGATGAAAGCGCCTCCTAGTAATGGGGGGAGTAAGGCGTTGACCAAATTATTGAAGAAAGGTTTGATTGACAAGTCGAATAACACCCAACAAGAAAAGAATTCCTAGCCCCCTGGAGATATTGCTGTAAGGGAGTGACATTCAGAAGGACAACAAACCTGTTGAACTACCCACAATAAATTTTTCCCTTACTCTTTGAAGAGGTCTTTCGAAAACCGACACTGCATTTAGTTCAAACATCACGAGAGAGGTGGGGGTAATGAACCATCCAAACTTGTTTAGAAAAGATACTCTTTCAGTTAGATATTTAAGATTTTCCCTGCTTGCACAGAAAATCCTACTGAGCACTGCATGAATGTAGAACTTTTAGAACATAGAACTGATTAATTATTGAATCACTTCGATTTTTGGGCATTTAGTTGCTCTTCATTATTCTGTTAATATTAGAGAATCCTGTAATTTAGAAGGAGTAAATGAATAATTCAGCATTTATAGTATTTCGTTTGACACTAATTTATAACAATAATTGCGTTTATTCATTTTTCAATCCAGGAGGATCGGGCAAGGTCTGTGTACCTATGAAATTGTAAGGCCTCGGATTCATCCCAAATAGTGGGCTCAATTCTTTCTCTCATTAGTTTTAGTACTAACAGCGAATTTTAATAAGATGTTTGATTTTTTGGGGGGGGGGCGGAATTTTGTAAGTAAATTTTTTATTTAAAAAATATTCAATAGGTTTAATTGAGAAAGATAACAACCAAAATTAAGTTGAATTTTTCAACTCTTGCTGCATATTTAATATGTGTAAAATGATCAGGTGTTGCTGAGGTATTTCTAATTTCTGTCCGATTTTCCCATAAAAGAGAATATCTTAAATTTTAAATGTCTCATTTGTACCATATTAAAAAGAAAAGACAAATATAATTACGGTGCCCTCCCGATTATCCGCGGAATTGGGTGGCGCGGCCGCCGCGGATAACAAAAATCGCGGATAATCCGAAAAAAGCTAAAAACGGGTATAGCAAAAGAGAAAACAGTCATTCCAACTTTGAAAAATCGTTTTAGGTACAATAAAACGTAAAATAAACAGCAGGAAATGTTTAACTAACGCTTACTATTTTAGTATATCACTCAAAACTAACCCTTTGTTAATGAAAACGGAAAAGTGCTTTCTACTTATGTGTGGCGTCAAGGATACACAGAAAAATTAATACATGTGTACTGTTTTAATACTGTAATGTATTATGTAATTACAAATCATAACTGTAAAACTGCACCTTTTTTGAAGAAATCAATAAAAAAAAAAAAACTTTGTGAGGCAGGCGCGGATAATCGGGAGTCTACTGTATTTTGAAAATAATGTTAGGGCGAATTTTATCCCTCTGCTTTTTTAAGCGTGGGATATAGCCATTTTAATATGATAATGTGTATAAATTGGATGAAAAATAATGAATTAAATTGTAAAATGCATATATTAGATTAACTGTCTCCTGGTTTTTGAAATTTTTAAACCATTAATTGAGTGATCATTTCTAAATTTGTTTTGTTTTAATGATTTATTGGAATTTTGCAAGTACCACCATTCATCTGCTTAGCCAGGATTCTATATTTCGTATCAGAATTCTGGAATATTTCAGACTGAACGTTCATATAAGGTTTGTAATAATTTTTATTTATATATAAAAAGTAATATGAAAATAATGAAAAGGATTTGAAAATTTTTACAAAAAAATGAATCAATATTTCACAATATGTATAATATGGTCACCTATATTTAACAAAGAAATGAGTAAACTGACTGCAAACCTTTCTCTCTCTGACATTCAGCATAAGTCAAGACTGTTCTGCATTTTTGAAAGCTTATCAGTTATTTTTGCTTATTTGTATGTAACTAAAAAATTTTTTTTAAAGTTTGGCAAGATTCAGTTAAATAACTTCATAGGAATGTTGCTTTGTTCAAAATAGAAATTATGAATACTCCTATATAATCATGAATTGGAAGAAAAATAGTTGTAAAATATATTGTTACACAAATGATAATACACATTAAAAAGCATTATTTCTTTGTCATATAAGAAAAAGTTTTTATGAAAGCAGTCACCAACTTAATTTTAGTTAATTTTTATTACCATGATTTATGGTTGCTAAAATTTACTTAGCTTCTTCGTTAACGCTTACTCACAAGAGTATATTTAACTTCAAATTCTATTAGACATGTAACCTTTACTACTGTTCTAAAAAACATACCATTCCGCATTTTGTACTATGCATCTTAATTTTCAGTAATCTCAACTAAAATGGGAACTTGAAAAACGAGTGTTTAAACTTCAACTAATACAAAAACTTTCTCATTAAGCATTGTTTACGCACATTACAGATAATATTCTTATCTAACATTAATTAATTTCACTAACATTGATCCTTATACATGCAATCATTTATTATATCAAGGAGTAACAGGATTTAAAAATGGATACACTTTATAAAAATTATAACACTATAACTTCTGAAAATATTACAGCACAAAATTGATTCTTGCATCAAGATAGAGCTCAAAAAGTTATCTATTAATGATACAAATTCTTTAACCTATAAATTAAGTTTCAATTTTAAAGGAATATTTTAACCATATTTTTCAACAATATATTTCACACAGAATAAAAATAAAGTTTTAATCTGCATGAGCACGTCAATGGGAAAAAATTAGCTTTTATCAACGTGTTCCCATTACATTTAAAGAAGTTCAAATTAAAAAATAAATCAGCTAATATTGAAAATTAAATACATTAAAGTGTAAATTTCAGCAAGTGTCTGTATGAAACAAAAAAAAAAAAAAAAAAAAAATGAAATATATTTTCTAAAAAGTAAATGGAGGAAAAGATTTATATGATCTTTTACAATATCTATATTATTAATTAAATAAAACAGTTAAATTGTAGGCAAACATGGTTTAATATATATATATAGGATAATTATTTAATTTTAATCAAGGGGGCAGGCATCTGCTAAAAAAATGGCCTAAATGAACTTAACAATTATATTTTATGTAACTTGAGTAAATGCTCCGATGAATTAAGAATTTTAAATTATTACATAGGTCCTTTACCCTTTGAATCATATTTAACAAAATTTTATTGAGACACCAATATTTTAAATAAAAATTATAAAATTTGTTTTACTCCAATCAATTAAATCATTAACTAAAACTGAATAATTTGAATATCGCTCTTCTATAAAAACTGCGATTTTAGACCACTTCATAGACCATTTCAAAGAAGATATGCCAATATTTTACCAGGTTTTCTCAACAGCGATTGGAGTATGATTATGAAAATGTTGATTATTCTACTATTGATATATAAAAACTGATAGATTTGATAGCAGAAGAAAGAAACATTTGTGTATTTATTTAAAAGTTGAAGTATTAAGATTATTTCGCTGAATATGATTCCTTAGAACAAATGGACTGTGTAAAATTTAAACTTCATAATTTTTTCATAAGAAGATTTATTGACTTCAGTCAATAATATATTCTCATTTGTATTATTTAAATATTTTGAAAGTAAAACTAAAAACAGAATTGTAAGCATATTGGACATGATTAACAATTGCTAATCCTGTGCAATTTTGTCCTAATCTGTTCTTATTTCTGCAAATTGAACTGTTTTTCTCAAACAGCATACTGTTATTTACCTTTACTTAATATGGTTCGATGTCAAGGTGATCAGAAACTAGTCAATAAATGTTAATATTGTTTCTGTATTCCAATTTGGTTGTTTATTGTGTTAAAATGAATGTTTTTCTGAAAAGGCCCTCTCTGGTGGGCATTTTGGAACTTATCTCCCCCCCCCCTTCCCTAAATTCGGTGAGCACATCTCATGTAGTCTTTATACCAAATTTTGCTGCAGTCCATTCACCTGTTTGCGTTGTATGATGCTGATTTATAGGAGAAGTTTAATTATAACTACCCTGTATGAAAAGTGAGCTTTTTAATTAGTATTTTCATATATACAAAGTGTATCCACAAAGTAAGTTCTGTTTGGTTATATAAAAAAAAAAACGTGTACAGATACAGAAACAAATTTATTTTACAAAAATCTACAATTGTTAAACTTTTTTTCTACATAGCTTCCGAAATTTTGTAGGCACTTGTCATAGTGTGGCACAAGTTTTTGTATTCCTTCTTCATAGATGGTTGCCGCCTGTGTGAGGGAATCCTCTTTAATCAAAATGAAACTCAGTAAAGTGAAGTCTGGGATTTTTGGTTCCCTGATGTTATTTTGTTCATTGAGTGCACAGTTGTCAGCAGTACTTACAGTAGTTTCTTCATAAAAATTGTCATCATTATCTATGTAAAGTAGTTTTATTTGTGATGCATGAAAGTTGTATAAGGAGGCCTGAAATGCTCTGAAATTTGTAACTTGGTATATATCTGATGGAAGATGATGAGGAGGAGTTCTCTGTCTGACTTTCTGTGGAATTGTGTTTGCAGTTCCACAGTGCATAACAGAATTCAATTGGAAATATAAACAATCAACAATTTTACTGTGATTGAAATAAAAAATATAACATTTAACCTGCACATAAAATTTAATGTCCACCAAATTTTTAATTAATATCTTATGTTTCATAACCAATATTTCAGGAGATAATAAAATGAAGACACTAGTTTTACATGTTCTTCTTATTTCAAAATTGAATAAAAATATTCATAAAATAATAGGAGTTACATTTGCGGTCAGAACTTTTTCAAAAACCAATGAGCAATAATTTTAAGAATAATTCTTTTATGTTAGACAAAATAATGTGACTTGAGTCTTGCATGTGACATTTAATATTGGGCAAATAATATACTATAAACAACTTTTAAATATTCTCAAGATTTAAAATAAAAATTTAAAACAGATTAAAATTTTTTTCACTGTTTTATATATGAAGGATTCAGCTCTTTCTTTCATGAACATGTTTTACAATTTTTCATCATTAGGTATTTCCTCCAATGAATATAGGTTATATTTTGTTGCATAAATGCAAATCATCTGATTTTTTTTTACACCAACCTTTATTTCTTTAATAGGTCTCCAGGCATATCAGTGGGTCTTTTCCATGGCGGTTCCAAAAAAGAGCGAGAGCGCAACCTACTTAAAATCCAACGCAGGGGTCATGTCTTATTGACTAGTTATGGTATGGTCCTGAATGCTTTAGCTTTACTTACTGATTTTGAAGGGAAGCCTTTTGTCTGGGTGAGATTTTTTTCTCTTCATATTTTATCATTCTCAGAGGTTTTTTAATTCACTATTAAGTTCCATAAATATTTTGTTCTGAGATTAGTATGCTAATAAAAATAGAGGTATAGATTAACAAAAGTATAAAGAATCTCATGCAATATATATATATATATATAATGAAACTCCAATTTTATATGCTATAGAACTCGAAACCACTAAATAGGTTTTCTTCATATTTTATTCACAAATATTCTGAAGCATCTATGTAAATAAACTAATTTGTATGCAGTAAAAATCCAAATCTGATCCTGAATCTTTATTTGCTGTTGAGCTAAAAGTAGAAATGCCTAACAAAACTTTAGGAAAAAATTAACAAATTTCATTAGATATTAGGAATTAGGAAACAGATTTAAAGCATTTACAGAATATATTCAATGTTAATGAAAATGAATTTGTGAATCATTGTCTTGTTTCTAGTTTAAAATAAACAAAGACATTTATTGAAAGATGACAAACCAGTTAACTGAATCCATTTTGAAATAACATACAAAATACAAAACATATGCTTTAAGTAGATGATTACACCTAACATCACAATCATTCTAAAGCTTAGTACATAAATTATGATATGCATAGAATGCACATAAGGAGAAACAGTTCCCATCATGGTATAACTTAACTTCCAATAAGTATTCCCTTCATGTAAATTATTTCTTTGCAAATGCTGAAAAATATGGTTTCATTATAGCTTGCAAAAAGATCAAAAGGCAATAATTTACAAAAGGTCAAATTTTCTAATCCTCATTACAACTTTCCAATTACAAAGTATTATAAAAATTAGTTACAAGTCTTTAGTTAAAAATCTAATAACCTGCCTTATAACAATTAAAATATCTCCTTATTAACTGAAGTCCAGTGGGGGAAGAATTTATTTCGATTTATTTCTCTTCCACGTGTCTTTTTGCATAAATGTTTAATTCTTTCAGTATTATCGTGCTTTTTAATTTTTGTATTTTCATTTTTCTGCTTTTTTTTTATTTTATACATTAGTCATGCATAGCTATATGAATAAATGAAAAATTAATATAAATTGGCTATTTACTTATTTCATATTATTTTTGCCTTTAATATAATTATTTTTAACAAATATTGGGCTTTAAAATCTTTTTTCAGAAATCATACTTTATTCATTTTTTATGGTGAATGTAATTCATTTTATTATTATTTAATACATTTATAAAATTTGCGCTTTAAGATTAATAGATTAGTTATACTTTTTTTTTTTTTTGGCAATAAGTTATTTTCAAGCTTTCTGTGTTTCTTTTAAGGAAATCAAAATATTTTAAATTCTTAAACTAAATAAATTGAAGACTTTTAATATTTTGAATGAAAAATAAGCAGCATATTTTTTTGTGAATGTAGATGTTTCTGCAATTATACTATGAAACTAGGCATTAAATTATCTATTTCTATGCACTGTGCTTGGTTTGTATAAAGATAATTATTTCATAAAGTCTGACTTCTTAATTCTACTTTCTACTTAATGTGATAAACCTATTTCCTAATGTAGTTTTTTTTTTTTAAATAAATCAAATATAGGATTATATTATTCTGGATGAAGGACATAAAATTAAGAACCCCACAAAAACAACCAAAGCTGTCCATGCCATCCCATCTAAAAATCGACTGGTTTTGACAGGAACACCTGTACAAAACAATCTATTGGTATGTTATTTTTATAATAATGGTTTTTAACTCTTTTATTATATATTTTGAAAAATGATGTTTTTTGGAAATAATATGGCAAGGCATAAAATGTAGTTTTCATGAGTCCTTAAGGAATTTTGATGTGAAAACCCAATTTATTATCAAATTGTTTGTCTATATTTTAAAAAATTTACTTGTTTTACCATTTGCTGCTTTTTTTTAACAGTGCTTGGTGCTTTAAAAAAATAACTACAAAAGGACAATTCCAGAAGAAGACAAAAAATTAAATGACTCGGATATTTTTAAAAAAGTGGAATATATTTTTTGCCGATTGCTAAATATATTTAATTGGATTGCTTGTCTCTAAGAAATACAATTTATTATTGTTTGCATATCCTTTCTTTTATATCTATTATCTTATTTTCACATTAATAGTTTCTTTTATAAAGAAGGAGTTTAAAATTTCCATCTTTTCTTGGGGGGGAAAAAGGGAAATTTCCGTTTCCTTTATTTGGCCTTTGAAATATTGCCATATAATATTGAATGCCTTATCTCTGAAATATTACATTATTATCTTGCCACTTAATTCTAAGTCATTTATTTCTCCTTTTTTTTCTTTCTTTTTTTAAAGCATTAAAAATAACTATACCATACAGTTATTTTTACTATACTGATAAAGGGCATAAAATTACTATACTATACTTCTGATAATTTTAAAACCAGAAATTGCAGTATTCTAAAAAAAATTATGATTAAAGCTATTATTAAAAAAATCTCTATAGCAAAATCAGCAAATGTATAATTGCTTAAAATTTTGCATTTTTTGTGTGATAAGTCTGAAAAATGAGAGCCTAATAAAATTTATATGATAGTGAATTGAAACTGTATTGAGTGCATTGAAACTGTATATTTCTTTATGAATCACCCTGTATATTTGCACTTAATTTTGCAGCTCTAGGCCTGACAGTTTGTTAGTAGAGTACTTGCAAATAGACATTCATTCACTTTATCATCGTACTGCAAGATATACATGTCTAGACAGACTGTTATCCTATTACTTTCTTAGATGTGGTTGTCATAGATTAACTAATGAAAGTTGTAGAAAACATATACATTGACAGAGTAATTAGGAAATATATATAATTGTACACTTTTGATGTAAATATATAGAAAATAGTAAGTAAAATCAGTTTAAAATGTAATAATTCCTTCATGTAATAAATCTTCCTTTCATGTAATAAATCTCAAGAATGATAATATTCAATTCAAAAAATGCTGAATCCGTGTTTTTGTGAAATTGTAATGTAAAATATGTAAAGGGGGGGGGGGACTCAGTCCAATCCAACACTAGTTTGATGCATCTTTTGGAGTGTATTATTTCGTAATGAGTATTCTTTCCTCTTGGAACTTGAAACCTCTGCCCTTCAGTAAATCATGCACTTAACATACCCTTACTCAATATCTTAATATATTGTTTGTTTTCCACACATAGATGCATGTATCCTTGTGTAATTCAGTGATGTATGTAGATTCTCTATTGTCTGAATACTTTATAATTCTATTGGTATCTGGTCCCACATTTGTTGGATTAGAGAAAAGCTGCTGTCGTATTGACTGAAAATATTAGCAGATCTTAATTCAATTATCCTTCCAATAATTCAGCATGAAGAAACTGTAAATGAAATGTTCTTTGTAATCCCATGACTACATAATGCTCAGGAACACTCAAATTAAAACCAATAATTAAAATTGGATTGAAACAAGTGATGTATTCACTAAAAAAATAATCAGTTAGAAAATGCTGGATAAAATAAACGAAATAGCTTGGTGCTGTCCATATGTATGTTCATAAATATTGGGTTTGCTCCCATACAATATTTGTACGCATTCAGAAAAGAAAGACCAAAAGGATGCAATGGATATCTGTAGGTAAATCATATATAAAAAGATTAATAAAATATATTTTATTAAAACTTGATAAGGAATGGACAAAGAAAAGGTTGTGAAAAGCAAGCATCAAAATGTGAAACTCATTTGTAAATACTAGAACTTTGCCATAATATGGAGCACAGCCATGTGTTTGTGTTAAATATGAATGGAAATTAAAATGTACTAGCTATTACCCGTGACTTACCCGTGGAAATTTTGTTGCTTATGCACGAGAAGTGACGGTCTGATCAAAATGTAAAATGTTATCAAACCATATCATTATAGTGCTGTTGAAAGCAGAGTCTGATACAATATAATCAGGAAACTTGTAACTGATTGAGAAAGATCTACGGGAAAATTTCAACATTTATTTTTATTCTAATACATAATCTATACAACATTAAGCCCTGGTTTGGTTTTGGGATTTGTTGATCGTCATTGTAAAAGCCAATTTTAAGGGACATTACGGCCTCTTGAAACAAAATGGCAAGATCTTTGGAATAACAGTATGCGGAGAATTAAAACGCTGTCTCCTTTAGCAGCTCCTGTAATAACATTGCTGCCAAGCTGTCCGATACGAAGCTTGGTGCCATTTCACAGTCTTTGTGCATCAAGATTTCGCATTAGCAGAGCTGGAACGCCAAATTCGTTAAACTGCACTTCTAAGACCGTGGTGTCGTAGTTTTGCTCCTTCACAACTTCACTTGATAATTTCTCTCTTCGCTGCGGTTTTTCGTAGGCCGATATCAGCTAGATATTTTCCAGATATGGAAATCATTTTATCCTCAATCACCAAATGCTCCGTTAATGATTTGGTCATTGTGAGTCTTATAAAACGTCCTTGTATGTATCCCACAGCTGGAGGGGGTTTAACAGTCCACAAATGATCACTAAAATTGCAAACAGGTCTTCTAGCTACTTTCATAGCCCTAGCTTTATTACTCCTCTTCGAAAGATTAGATTTGTGTTTTCTGAGCATTTTGAAAAACTATCAAATAATTACAAATAAGAAAAATTAAAACTAACCTAAAGGAACGATGCACTTAAAACTATAAATAAATTTATTAAAAGTATATAATAAAACAAAATAGAAAATCAAGTTCGTATTTCTTTAAAATCAAATCAAGTCTATTTTAATTATCGATCGAGTTGAGATAACTACAACAGTATAATGCACATAATTTTTAAACTTTTAATTAAAATGAAAATATAGTTGTCAACAATCAGAACACACTGCACATGTGTGAATTTTCAATGCCAGTAGACATAACGGAAATGTGTGAATTTTCTACGCCAATTCGGTTAACGCAATGCAGATTAGAAATTTTTTTTTTCCTTTATTCTGTTTTACTTTAATTTAAAAGTACTTCAGAATGAATAAGAAAGATCGATTAATTAACAATTTTTAATTTTAAATGCATCAAACACTAAGAAAATAAACAATCATTTGAAATAATCGATTGAAAACATGTTAAGCCTAACCTCTTTAGCGTGGGAAAGAAAAACAGCTGAAGCCCTACTCATTTGGCGGTTGGGAAATGAAGACTTTTGGCAGGAAGTTAGTTTTTAATTAATAAAAAATTAAGCACTCAATTAACCGGAATAAATAGTAGGCTATGTCCTATTCCAGACTATAATCTATCTCTGTGCTAAATTTCATCCAATTCCGTTCAGCAGTTCTGGCGTGATTGACTAACAAACATCCATCTATCCATCCATCCAAACTTTCACATTTATAATTGTATAGATGAGTTAAAAAGATCTTGGTCAGCTCAAAATTATTATGTTAAAAATTTTATAGTTTTTCAAATTATTTAAGAACAAAATTACAATTTTTTTTTGTGACATTTTTATTGATTTTTATGAATATTTTTTCTGTTTATTATACATCCTTCACCTTTTTTTTTTTTTTTTTTTTTTTTTTTTTAAGGAGTTATGGTCTCTGTATGACTTTGCACACCAAGGAACTTTGTTGGGTTCTTTAAAAACATTCAAGATGCAGTATGAAAACACAATAACTAGAGTAAGTTTTGCACTTTTCCTTTGTGATGTTTGTTTAAAAATTAGGTTTAAGAACTTTGCTTGTTTAAGCTGCATAATATTTACTGCTTTTAATTTTGCTGCTGTCATTTTATAAAGTAGAAAATTATTTGTTTAAATTATAATAAATATTACTATTTTCATTGAAATGATGAAAATACTGATCAATGTTTGGGGGGGGGGAAGGAAATTTGCCGAACAAATTTGAAAAAAGTATCTCGGATGAAACAAATGCAGGAGGAGGAGAAAAGGAGATGGAAAAATTTATATTGTTCTCGAAATTCAAAAAATTGTCAGCATGAACAATAATTTTCTATAAATATATAGACCAATTTCGAAATCTTTTATTGTGCATGATATACATATCATGCGTAGATAAATATTTATTCATGTGACATTCATACTATTTCAATATATTATTAAAAATTGTTTATTATTTAAAACAGAACTAATTAGCATTTTAAATTTCAAATGGATTGTTTTGTATTCTCATCACAGATGCATGTTTACATGTATTCTGAATTGCAGTGGTGGAAAAGGATTTTATGATCACTTAAGATGCAAACTTTGAATGCATCTTAATTGAAAATAATTTACATTATCAAATTATTTTTAATACGAAGAATAGAAAAATAAAGAAAAAGGAAAATAGGTCCAAAGATTCACAAAATATCTAAAATCATGCTAAAAAGTTTTTTAAAAACATTTTCCTATAGGAAAATTTATTGTTGACAAATTTAAAGTTATTATTTGAATAAGTTGTATTCAGAATTACTGTAATTTTTATCAATTTTGTCATGAAATATTTAATTTTATTTTAGAATTTTGAATAGGAAATATATTTTTAAAATTGTAACAAATAAAAATCATTTTGCAATAAAATTTGATGCTTTTGTTTTTTTTGTTGTATTTATTTTTAGAATCATTCAATTTTTCACTACCAATATGTGCCTACTATCTAAAAACTATTTGTAATATAATTTAATTAACTTTTGTGGGGTATGAAGATTACTGGTAAATCTGAGCGAAACTATCAACTTTCACATTCAAATTATCTCTACCGTTTTACTCAAATAATGATTTGGTCTTTTGCTACCTTGTTAAAATTTAATATGGAGTAAAATGATGCTGATGTATTTTCAATATTTCTTATAGTGTTTGATCTCAGAATGTAATAATCTAGAATTATTTGTCATTTTCTGCAATTGATGTAACATTTTGTTGGATTTTATGATTTATGAAAAGTAGCATAGTTACCCATAAATAAATAAAGCATTTGGAAGTATAATGCTGTTCTTTGAATCATTTTACACAGGCAAGGATTGTTTTCTAATTTTTAAGGCAACCTTGTAATTTTGCTAGATTGGGAGTGGAAGAAGAGAGCCAAAGGACTGCTCATTTTTGATGTCACAGTGGCTATGATATTTTAATTTGTTTAACAAATTTTAAATAATGTGTTTAACGTAAACTTCTTGAGCTGTGTTCGAAATCAGTAAAAAATTCTGTTGACTAATATCTTATTCTTTGCTAAGAACTTTGTATCAATTGAAAAAGGGATGTTGATAATAGTCATGCACAATGTATAATACAATCTTGCTGCAATACAGTTTTATTCAAATACAATCTGAAAATTAAAGAACGCATCTGTATTCAACTTAGTTTGTGAATTAGAAAAATCCTCAACAAACATGTAATGAAATAAAGGCTTTAATAGGAATGTACTTGAGATATGCTATCATAATGTTGATAATGTATCCTAAGTTTCTGAGGAAGAAGTTAAATAATTTGCCTTAAAATCTCCGAAGAAAAGCTTAGGCTTAGCCAAATAGTCAAGGTTGTATTTCATAAATGATTTGCTGCTTTAAGATGCTTAGTTCTTCAAGGAAAATCTCAATAGTTTATCATAATATTATGGATTTCTGCAATCAATATTAAATAAAAGGCATTTTATAGAATGCTAACAAAGTAATGTATATTGTCAATAATTTGTCTCTTATTATGATCACAAAGAAAATTTAATTATATAGAATTTTAAATAAAAATTGTTTTCATAAAGATATACATAATTATTCTCTCATTTTGTTCTTTATTTCAACTTATGTCATATTTTAGAAACTTTGTAAGAATGTGCTGATCCTGTTATGTTTATGTACTGTTATATTTAAATATGCATTTACAGGCTAGAGAAAAGGACTCCACCTCTGGAGAAAAACGCTTAGGAACAAAAATGGCTGAGAACCTCAAGATGTTGATTAAACCTTATTTCCTGAGAAGAACAAAAGCTGAAATATGGCGCAAAGAACCAGGGTCTTCTGAAGTAGTCAGTGATCTTGAAAAGCAGGTGGAACAATTGAGGTATAAAATAATCATTACTTTTTTTGTAATTAAAAATTGTTTTATGTATTGCCAAAGAAAACTCAATTGGATGATTGCTTTAATAATAAATGGCATGTAATGCATTTTATATATTTTGGTGATATAGGAACAGCTATGTAAAATAAAATAATTATTGTTTTAAATTTATATGTTCATTATTTAAATTATATTTTACTCTAAATTTTGTTAATATGTCTTAAATTCTTTTAAATGCATTAGGATTGCATTCAAGATTAATTGTTTTGGTGAAATGATACATATATCTATTCTCTTGCAAACTTGAGTTGTCAATAATTGTAGTAAAAAGATAAAAAAGATGTTTGTTTTTTTTTCGCTCTTTTTTTTAATGGCTCATCTGTTTAAATCCAGAATAATTTTTGTTTTCTCAGAAATTATTTAATTCAATATTAAATATCATGTATTTTCATTTTACAACTATCTTTCTGAATTGGTCTAAAAATAATTCTGAAATGCACAAGCAAGTACATATCATTTCAAAGTCTACATGATATTTAATTTTTGAGATTTAAACTATTTGTACTTATATAAGGAAGGAAAGTAATTGAATTGATTGGACCTTTTTTTTAAATTGCAGTTTGTATCCTGTAATTTTGTGTAAAAATGCATAAATTAAGAATTTAAACATAGCTGTCTTTTTATTTGTGTTATTTCCAGGTTTTCTTAAGTTAGGATTTTTCAAATTTTATTCAATATCTCTTTTTATGTTTAATGTTACTGAAATCATTGTTTTTAGTCAAAATTAGTCTCTGGCCAATTTTTTTTTTAAAAAAATATGCTTTATAGGTTTCTTTAGTTTTCAATGATATTGCAATTTGTTACATATTGATTTATAAAAGGAAATGAATTAAAATTGTAATTTAATAGTTTGCTTTTATTTATAAAATCTGATTTTCACTCTTTTTGCAGTTGTAGGTTTAAAAAGAAAATACATAATTTAAATTTTGATCAATATTTGTAACAAAATAGTTTATTTTTCAGAATTTCTGAGAATACGTTAAACACCAGAAAGAATGATCTGATAGTATGGATTTTCTTGTCAGAGGCACAGTGTGAAATATATAGGAATTTCTTACATTCGGAAGCTGTCAAAACGGTATGAAATTAAACAACTATGTACTCTCTTAGTTTTTGTCTTAATAATCATATTGAACATTTTATGAGTTACGCAAGATTCACATTGGATTTATTCTCTATGTTGTGTAAAAGCATTGTTTTTGCAAGGGGTTTTGATTGGTGATTGAATCTTAACTTTCCATTTGGAGGGCAGTAGTTTCTAATGCAAGTAAAGACCTTTTGACCATAGACCATACTTAAATATCAAAAGTGATGATATTAGGTTTGCAAAGATGAAAAACATGTGGTAAAAGAATATTTGCACTTAAAATGCATACTTATGATAAAGAAAATGAAAAATGTCAAATATATTATAAAAAGTCAACTTAGGGAAATATGCATTGCATATTCGGCATGTAAATAAGATTTAAAATTCACCAAAAGAGGAAAAAATCCGAAAGACTCTGATTTCAAAGAAAGTATGCTATTATTTTTTTTGAATTTGGCTTATTTAATTATCAATATGTATATTATCTTTTTAGAAACAATTTTATGAATTCATGTATTATGATTTTATCAGTAACTTTAGTTGATCCTTGTTTTTCTGCATGCAATTACTTGTTTGTAGAACATTTATAAGATATTTTAATATATATATTTTAGTAATTTTCTAATAGTGAATATTTAAGTATTTTTATTTCAATCAATTTTTATGCAAAAGTTTAAAGGTTTTTAACAATATGCTGGAAAATGCACATTTAATTCATCATAGACTTTTAAAAGTGAACATACTGATTGATGCAGACTTTCAAAAATAAA
Organism: Argiope bruennichi; assembly: GCF_947563725.1. Classification (NCBI taxonomy): domain Eukaryota; kingdom Metazoa; phylum Arthropoda; class Arachnida; order Araneae; family Araneidae; genus Argiope; species Argiope bruennichi. The sequence continues at coordinate 4,323,336 of NC_079158.1, forward strand.
GTAAAATGTTCATGATACTCAAAAGTTACTTGTAGGTCATTTGTTACTCCTGCAAAAAGATAATAAATTAATACCAATAAAATTTCTCCCCTCCCTCTTTTTTTTACTTTTTCGTATATGAACTACTCAAACAGAGAGAAATGTAATCGCTCAAAAACTTGAATTCAAGATTTTTCTCTAGCTTTATAATTGAAATGTCCGAATAACAGATCCTATTCAGGTATTTGAATGTCGATAAAATGTCATTCATTAATTGTCGAATAAAATTTCCTCTCTCATATCTCTATCTGTGAATATGATAACTTGAAATATGCTGGAATTTCTTAATATTAAATTTGTGGATTTCAACCAAATTTTGAACAAAATCTATTCTTATTGTTTTTTTTTTTTTTTTTTTTTTTGTTTGTCGGAGAACAAGTGGACAAGATAAACATAAAATGCTACATCGGTAAAGTGTGACACACAGTTTTAACATCTAAAGAGTAGATCAGTAGCAAAATTTTAAACCAAATGCATCAACAAGTTAATCATCTGTTGGTCTGTATGTTTGTATGCATGTCAACATTGTTAAAAAAAATTGGAACTTATATAAATAAAATTTGTAATCTTGTTTCCAAAGTTCTAGCTCATAAATTTTTCATAATTCTGTCATAAATTTTGGATTGAATTGACTGGCCAAAAAGTTTTGGAACATACTTAGTTTTTTTCCCTATCTTTTTTTTTTTTTTCTCTCTATACTGGGAAAATAAAAATCGATGTACTTGTAGATTCACAGCCTTGCTTAAGGTCTCTAATTTTTTTTTTTTTTTTTTTTTTTTTTTTTTTTTTTTTGCAAATGGAGAGGTGATAACCTTTATTAGGAAGTGTGCAATGAAGCAGTGGTGAGACGTTTTCAGCTGGCTTAACATCTATTTATATCAGAGCGCATTAAGCAATTTCTTCAACTGTATCAGTCATGATCCACTCTTACCTTTTTATGTATATGATATATGTAAATTAGTAAAATTAGTGTGCTTTTTGAAATTTTCAAAAAAAAAATGAATTTTAAAGTTTTGAGTTCTTTTTAATCTAAAAAATGTTGATAATTGAACATTGCAAAAATAAATTATCGTAACAATAGCTCTAAAAATGTAGCACTACCATTCACACCTATGCAATTGCAGAAACTCGCATCTTTTCCATTTCCTCCCCTTTTTTTCTGAATAGATCAATCTAATTACAATTTCAAAGACTGCTGTTCTTTTTCCATGAGACTCTTGAATTACAGTTAATGAGTATCTGTGAGATTTGCTATAACTTCATGAAAGAATAGAAATTTCTCTGGCAGGAATAGCAACATTCATTCAGCAGGAGCATTGAGGTGAGGTTTTGTCACTCATACATGAGTTTATTGAATAGCTTGTTTATTATTAGAAAAACTGTAGAACTTATTCTGAGTAGATTAAGGGTTTTTTTTTTTTTTTTTTTTTTTTTTAAACTATGAGCTGCTTAATATCTGGATAAAGATATGAATCCTGAATTCGCAGAATGGGTTAGAGAAATTCTATAAAATCCATTTACTGTGTACTGCTCACTTTGTAAGAAGATAATAAGCGTAAATAATATGGTGAAGCAGGCACTTACTAGTCATGCTACAAGAGGAAAATATTTAAAATTACATCCTAGTTCATAAAGGTCATCATTGAATTTGGGCTAAAAGGAATTTAGAAAATAATGACATGCCAAGTTCGGAAACATCAAATTTGAAAATAAACCGATTTGATAGTTTTTGGTTCAAGAATAATAATTTAAAGCTGAACTTTTATGGGCATAAAACTTGTTACATCATATTCACATTTTAATACAGTCAATGATATATCAGAAATAATTTTATTTATATTCACTGATAGTGAAATAACTAAACAGTTTTAAATAGGTAGTACAAAAATGTCTTATTTTATTTTTTACTGATTAGCTCCCATCTTTTTCAATAATATTTTAAGAAATTTTTAAATGATAACAAAATTGTTATATGTTTGATGAAGCAGCTTACTTTTGGATATAGATTGATGATGTTAAAAGTTTGAGACAGAAAAAAAAAAAATACTGATATTGGAAAAGTGATAACAGCTTACTTGATTACTAGTGGAGTTACTGAAATTGAGAACAGAATTCAATTTGTTTATTCCAAGGCACAAATTTCTCCAGTCTGCAAAAAATCTCTGCAAAATCCAATTAGAAATTTTTCTAAACAAACTACAAATTATATTCAAAGAACAACTCGGTTCATTTAATGAAAAAATTCATTGAGATGATTTCTATTCTAATATTTTGATGTCCAGAGTGTTTCCTGAATTAAGATGAGTCGTAAAAATAATTCTTGTGTTGTCACATGGCACTGTAGCTGTGAAAAGTAGATTTAGTATCAAAAAGATATGCTTTTTTTAAAATCTGAAAGATTTTTAATTGATTGAAAAACTGTATAATTGTGGAGGTGTTCTTCATGATATAATTCCAAAAAATTTGCTTCAGTACACTAATTATATGATTATGAGATATTATGAAGTTTTAGAAAAAGCGAAAAATTGTTCAGAGAAGGGGGGGGATTCAACAAGTGCATTAGCAGCATTACAAATGAAATTGTTCCAAAAGAAAAGAAGAAAAAAAAAAAATGAAAGTGATAATTGAAAGAAACTGCAGAAATTGATGCTTAAATATATGAATTGGCCAAAATAAATAAAAATTAAAAAGCTTGCTTAATAATTTTTTTGTTAAGTAATCATTAAATAGCTAACACAAAAATGGCATAACAAAACTATTATTTTGTTTTATTAGAGTCCTAAATTTTGTGTGACTTCCAATTGTAGAGTACGAGAGATGATCAGCACCCCCCCCCCCCACTTTTTTATGTATTAATTTTGTTTTTCTAAATTCTAAGCAATAATATTTTTTTTTTTTTTTACATATGTAGATGTACACTTTCTTTTTATTTACTATTAATTCGAGTAATATTAAACTATTGCTACCTTTCCTTGCTCTTTCCACTCATTAAATCTATGGAGGATATTTATTTTATTATAACTAATACATAAATGCTGTTCACGCATTTCCCCTTATGTTGGACATACACACAGGGAAAAGACTGGATTTTTTTCCCCTGACTTGAGTGGCAAACCTATTAAAACTGTTTGATTTATAAAAATCTAAATATCACCATACGATAAAAATGCACAGTTTTAGATCTTTCTATCCACCAACTTAAAATATACTTATCAGTGCTTCAACAATATGGCAACAAAATATTGTAAGGCTTCTATGATAATAAAAGTTATGCGACTATTCAAGTTTGAAACTTAAAAGTATTTTGCTGAAGAAACTATTAAGAGACCAAGGTGCATAAATATTTAATTGAAGATTTTAGAGAGTATACTCTTGGGAAAACCACCTGTTCACCAAAGGTGGCTAGTAATCAAATAAATATTAAACGGGGTGGGGGGGAGATGCATCAAAAAGGAAGTTCTGGTTGTACTGGCTGATTTGCATTTAAGGAAAAACTAATGTTTTTTCTTGTTAAGTATAACATTATAGGCATAGCATGCTTCTATATTCCCTCTTATTTAAAGCACTTTTTTCCATGAAAAACTTTTAAAAACATTTCTGATAATTTTAGATATTTTAGTTCAGGGTATTTCTTACTGTACATGGAGGAAATGTCCTGTAATACGAATTGTTTAAAAAAAGTTCTATTTAGAAATAAAGTAGATGAGCTCATGTGAGCCTAAAAATACAAAAATTAAAATCAAAATAGACATAAGTCAGCAAAAACCAAATCGCATTAATTCACTAGTTATGATAAACATCATGAAATGTAGTTAAGGCAATATGACTGAAGTATGTGGATTTTTCCATGCATGTTTATGATAAATATCATGTGCATAGTTATTATAAACATCATGAAATGGAACACTATAATCTATTGAAAGAATTACTTTGCCAGGTTAGAAACTATCTATAACTATTCAAGAATAGCCTCTGTGCACCTATAGGAACTGAAACTATCAATAGCTCTTTGAATATTCATTCAGTATATTGCACATGATTAGATTATCATACTGTACCGCGGATATTGTTTATTCTATCTAATAAAATAATGTGCTCTCAACATGTATATAATTTTTAATTTAAGCATAAATGATTCTCCTCTCAATTAACTTTTTCAGTGATTGTAAATAAAACCCGATCACACTTCAAAAAAATTTTCTAGTTTGTTAAACCAGTTTTTAGATATGGACAGCAATGAAAAAGATATCCTTTATTTGTGTCTGTTCTGTTTCAAATTCTGTCATATACTGTTGCATAATGAGTGAAAAGTTATTCTAAAAAAGATAGCTATGTTTTTATAATCGATAATGATGTATTTTTTACAACGTTTATTTTTTGAATTACAAAAAATATCCAATAACTTTCATCTACATGGAGAGCATAACCAAAAAGATACTTTTGGGATAAATTTCAATTTATTTCACTATGGTAGGGTATAATTTGTGCCCAGAGGAATCAATCTTAGACATCTAGATACATCGCGACACAAGAGCAAAGGAGAGAGGTTTTTCTTGTAGTGCTTTTAACAAGGGATTGTGATTGAAATTTGTGTGTCGATGTAGGGAAGGTAATTTTTCCTAAGTCAATTTATATTTGAAAGAAATCTGTTAGGGATTTTGATCCGTTTGTTCAGAATGTGGAAAGTCTATAATCACTATAATTAAACTAGTTAGTTAGAGTGTGTGTTAAAAATAAATTAGAAAGTGAGATTTGAATCAGGATATAAGAGAAAATTTTAGAATAAAAGTAACATAGGCTAATCTATACTTATATAAAGCTCAATGTGTGTGTGTGCGGCGCTCTACAGGCCAGACAGCTGGACCTACAGCTACCAAATTTGGTACATGTATACCTTGGAGGTCGGGAATGTGCACCTGGTGTCCTTTTTATGAATTTTTAATTAGAATTTTAATTATTGATTATAAACTAACTTTCCCGCCAAAAAAATCTTTTCATTTTCCCCACTGTCGAATAAGTAAGGCTTCAGTCCCCCCCCCCCCACACACACACACGCGCGCTAATGAGGCTTGGCTTAATATTTTTCGGCCGATTATTTCAAACGATTCTGTTTATTTTCTTAATGTTTGATGCATTTAAAATTAAACATTGTTAATTAATCGACCTTTCAGATTCATTCTGAAATGCTTTTGAATTAAAATAAAACAAATTAAAGGAAATAAAAAATTTCTAATCTGCATAGCATTACCCCAACTGGCGTAGAAAAATTCACGCATGCACATTGTGTTCTGATTGTTGACAATATTATCAACGGATGATTCTTGATTTAAATTATTTTTAGGTTAGTTGCATGCTTTTGTAATTAAATTGTATTTATGTTAGTTATATATTTTTTGTATATGCTTATAGTTTTAAGTACGTCGTTTTTTAAGTAGTTTTTTTAAACCTGTTTTCAACCGATTATTTTAAAGGATTCATTTTATTTTCTTAATGTTTGATGCATTTAAAACTAAACATTGTCAATTAATCGATTTGTTCATGATGAATTTGAGAAAATTTTGTTGAAAAGCTTGAGATATTATATAAATTAAGAAATATATTCTTTAGTGCCCATAAGGTTTAAATACTCAGCAACTCTATTTTCAGTACTCATATTTAAAAAAATGCTTCGTGTCAGTAAAAAAAAAAAAAGTTTTTATATTAAGTGCAGATTAATCCTTTCCAGATACATATTACATATAGAGAGATACATATTACGTTATGACTGAAGGCATTTATAATATTATGAGTTAATTATATAACTATCAAAATTTGAAGCTTTAAAATTTTAACGAGCATTCAGTTTGGCAAACCAGCTGGTCGCCAAAGGCGGCTAGCTTAAAATAAAAATTCGGAAATTAATTAGGATTAAATTAAGAGATATTATATATAATATGATGCTAAAATCCATTTTTATTTTCTTGTATATGAATATCGAGGAAATGTTCTATTTGTCAAATAAATTCGAGTTCAAGATTTTGACGAATTTCCACATTTTAGATTTGCCTAAGTTAAGAAAAACGCATTCACACAAAAAAATTCATTCCTTTTGTCGGTGACCAAGATAACTAAAATGCTTTGAACGAAATGGATGGAATTTGGTATATGGTCTTTTAGACTAAATTTGTGTCTGTCCAGATGTTGAAATATAAGTTAACATGATAGCTATAAAACAAAGAGAACTACATAGATAAAAATCAGTATACAAATATAACATCTATAATATAGATACCTATTAAATTTTGAGCGAAATCGAATTTGATATGCGATTTTGTGACCACAAGAGTAGTTCTGTGTCAAATGTTTATTTTGAATAATTGGAAAAAACGCTTCTACAAACAAATTCGATTTGTACCAAGTTTTAATGATCAAAAAATGCATCAACGGTCGTACGATAGATTCAGTAAAAATGAAACCAAAGATTTATCTTTCATACTATTGTATGCCAATGTCATGCAAGATGTTCTCTACCTTATCCAAGAATCACAATTTTTTGTGGGGGCTGAATGGATAAAGTTTATTAGAAAGTATACTAGGAAGCCTCCTCTCCCCCCCCCAACCCCCCCCCCCCCCACACACACACACACCAGAGCAATTACGTTAGATTTTCTCTTACAGTAGTCATCTCATCTATAAAAAAAACAAAAAACAAAAAAAGATGTTTTTGTTGTTGTTAAAAATGCATTGCAGTTTCACTATCAAGTAAACAGGCCACTAAATGTGATTTTTATTACTTCTTATTTAAAATTTTTTACTACAGTTTTTTTTTTTTTTTTTTTTTTTTTTTAAATCCTAATCAATAAGTCTACATTTCAGACACCCTGGCAAAGAATTTTAATTTAATGTGTCACTTGTTGAACATAGTTATTTTTTACAAACTTAAATTTTATTTACTTTAGAACATTTCTAAAATTTACCTCCAATATATATATATATATTATTATTAATTCTTTTTATTTGATGATATATTACATTTAAAAAAATTTCATTGTGTATGGCATATTTCAAAGTTTTTATAAAGATATTAAAAAATAAAACCCGATTATCTACAGCTTGGTGACTGAGAAAACCACAAGATATTATAAGAACTAGAAAATAGGGAATACTGCTTATCCAATATTTCATACTTTTTCTGGTATATGAACAAAAGGCTATCATTCATGAAACCACATATCTCCTTCTCATAAATTCAATTAAAAAAGCATGTTTAAATATAGGGTGGTTATAATTAAACTTCCCCTATGAACAGCATCGTAAAATGCAAACGGGTTTACGGATTGCAACGAAATTTGGTATATAGACTATGTGTTAAGAAAAAGATAATTTAATCGTAATTATTATTACCTTTTTCGGTTAGTTTTCCTAGCCAAAGTTCGAAATGTACGCGAAAATGCCTACATAAACAAAAGCATAGTTTGCTTCTGTTCTTTCTTGAGAAATTGTTTCTTTTAATCTTTAAACATATTCATCTCATAAATAATAAATTATCATAATCTTGTGCTAATTTAATATTGTCTAAGATTAAACTATTTAGATGCAATCATCTGACTAATTAGCATAAGATTTCGGTATTTCTGATTCGAGTCGTAACTACTGTGCAATTAGCAAATGTAAATCTGTATGTACATGTAAATCAATCACGTGATCGCCATGAGATCATATAAAAGCGGATGCCAGCTTTTGTAAGGATATATCCGAATCCATTCTCCCGCTCTCTGGCTTGCTTTTCGCTCTAGCGACGTTTGTTTGCTACGAGTTTCAGAAATGTCTGAGAATAGACAATATAATACTTTCTGTGCTTTTAAAATTTTGTTAAAGTAACTTCTTGATTTTATATTTTCTGTTGAACCTTAATGAATAAATCCCGTTGATGTTTTTAAAAGGATGTTGATCTCCAATCAATGAACTTTTGAATCCTTTGCATCGTAAGTAGTATTAGTATGCGATTAGATGAACTTTTAGACCACTGCGTGATATTAGAGTTTCTTCATAATTAGATGCAGCCAATGCTACTCGTCATTTCATAAGAAGAAATTTTAACACTATGCACGAGATGCGCTCAATAAACTCGACTCAAATAAAATTTATAGTTCCAAAATGTCCACCAGAGGGTGCCTTTTCCGGAAAAACACTAATTTTAACACAAAAAAAAAAGATCAAAACGGAATAAAGGAACAATATTAACATTTTTGACTAGTTTCTGATCACCTTGACATCGAACCGTGTAAAGGTAAGGAAAAAATAACAGTGCGCTGTTTGAGAGGAGGGGGAAAAAACTGTTAAGTTTGCAGAAACAAGAATAGATTAGGTCGAAATTGCACAAGATGAGCAATTGTTAATTGTGTCCAAGATGATGTAGGGAAAGGTACTCCATGCGCCCACCCTCATTCACCTGCAAAATTTCAAGTTAATGGACAGTGTGTTCAACAGCAGATTGTAACTGATCAGTCGTGATGCTTCGCACATGAAGCGTTATGGATTCTTTAAGTCATTCAACTTCGCAACAAGATACCAACATCATTACAGCAGGAAACATTGACATAAAACATGACTATGACTGCGAACGTTTCTTACCGTAACCTGTTTTGCATAAAACTTTCTCTTCTTCGCAAGCATGCAAATTTCGATATTTTTTTCCTAGAATTGACAACTTCAACCGGTTTTACATTTTATTACTCATATTCTTGTTCTAGATTGTTAATGTTGTTTCTATATTCCATTTTGGGCCTTTATTATGTTAAATGTAATGTTTTTCCGGAAAAGAAAGTTCCGGAAGCACCTTTTCCTTCTTCCACTAGAAGGAAAAGGTGCCCTCTGGTGGACCTTTTGGAACTTTTTTCGAAATTCCGTGATACGCATCTTGTGTCTAGCCTATATTCCAAATTTCGCTGTAATTCGTTCGTCCATTTGCGTTATAGGATACTGTTGATAGGGAAAGTTTATTTATAACCACCCTGTAGAAAGTAGTGTAATTTTCTTCCTGGGAAAAGGGGTCTAGAAGTGCCATCTCTATTTTAATTCATGGAGGCAATTTGAGAATGGTGTTGCAACTACAAACTTGATGAACTATTTTTTTTTCTTTTTTCTTTTTCTTAGACTTACCACTTTTGACAAATGTATTTTAAGTAAATAGATGTTGTCACCTGTTCTCGCTTCACATTATCTACAAACATTCTGTTTGTAAACTGCATATTATATACAGTATCAGGAGATTTGGATTATAAATGCACGTTTAAATCATTCAGTATGGGGGAAAAAAAGACGATAAATAGACACGAGAAGTAACAGTTAGATAAAGTATTATTATAAAATTTGTTGATGCATATAGCAAAATTTTCTTCATATTCAGTAAAAATTTTTACATTGAATATTTTTCAGTAAAATTTACCGCTTCTGGATATTGTGTATTTTATTTTTTTATTATTGCGCTCTTCAAACAATTTTTTTTATTTTAAGTTTTGTGTCTTCTATTATTCAGACTCTTCTGAAATATGTTAGTCTGAAATTCTAATGACATTACTTGTACTTTATGCTTTTGCCAATTAACCATTAACCTTTTAAAAAAAATTCTTGTTCCAAAATTTTTATGATACTGAGTGTATTAAATATACTTATTTTGGCTCGCAAAACTTTTAAATAGTTCAGAAACATAGTTGAAAATATATGTTTTATGTATTTTTACATAATAAAATGTGAAATGAAATTTAGTTTCATGATTTCAGATCCTTGTGTCTAAAAGGTCTCCCCTTGTAGAACTTACTACTTTGAAGAAAATCTGTGATCATCCTCGTCTTCTGAGTCAAAGGGCTTGTTTGCATCTAGGATTAAATGGAGATATGGAGTAAGATTTTTTAAAATTAATTTTAATAATAATATCCTTTTTTAAACTAATAATTTAACAATGCAAATAATCAAAAATTGTATTGGTCGATCATAAAAGCTGTAAAAGTCATTTTTGCACCACCGAAAAACTGTCAGTATTTTTACTGTCAGTATTTTCTCATAATCTAGAACTCAAGTTTCTGGTTTTTCTGTCCCAAAATATGTTAAACTGAAAGCCAAATATCGATTTCCCCCCTTTTACTGAATCTTTTTTTTTTTTTTTTTTTTTTTTTTTTTTGTAGAAATTTATCATGAAAGCTAAATGTTTGATCTCTCATACAAAATGTTGCTTGTTAAGAATAACTGTTGTAGATGATAGGTAAATTATTTTAAGCAAATTTCAACTTTTTTTCTTAAGATAGTACCAATTATGAGTGCTGCTTCTTGTGTATTTTAATAAATTGGAAAGCTTCCAGATTAAATGTCTTGTTATCACAAGTCCCATGTTTTTCAAACAAAATATTTTCTTCACCAAAAATATAAGATGACCAGAAAAATATTTATTTTTAAAATTGCTTGCTTAATATTAAATGAAATTACTTATCATGAATTGATTGTGTAGTCTAATCTTCAAATATCTTTATTTTTTGCTTGGATGCAAGCATATATTTGTAATAACAATTTTTAAAGAATTTCGATATGCATTATTTTCTGTTTATGTACAATTTTCTCATGAAGTTTGAAAATAAATAGAAAATATTTTTTTAAAAATTAACGAAAACTATTATTTTTTTAACTAGAAGAATTCCATCTTCTGAAAAAATAAATAAATGTACTTTTTTGTTTTTCTTTTTTCCCTAATTGAAAAGTTCAATTTTTTTTTCAGTTCAGTTAACAGCCTATTAAAGGTTTATAAATGCTGTATGAATTCTTTTTTTAAGCATATGTTTTTCCTTTTAATCAAACATCTGCTGGAAGGAGAGGGGGAAGAAATGTTACTTTTACATTTATATCTTATTATTAGGGTAATATTAACATGTCAAAATAGAGCTCATAGTTGATTTAATGACATCTTTTTTTTTTTAGATTTTGGAAATATTTTACAATTCCAAGATAGAATTTCTCTGCTGTATAACTTGATCAGCTTTCATCATTGAGCAGTATACAATTAATTTAGTACCTATATTGACAGCAAACAATTAATATTTCTTCAAAATAATATGTTCTGGCTTTAATTAATATGAAATGAATGCTGCAATCTGTTTAACTGTTCAAGGTTATTAAAAAAATGGAAATTTCTGTAAGTTATATTACCATGTTGTTTTGTATCAATTTGAGATCTCTCACCTGGTCAGTTCTGTTACATGGATTTTTGCTTTTATCATAGATGAACTAATGAAATTTTCGAACTTTCTAGGCAGAAATTCTTCCCTTTTAGCTTAAATCAAACGGTTCCATCATTCTTCAATATACATAAAAGACTGGCATTTGAAATATCATAGTTTTCTCAATCTTGTATAGAGAAATCAGCCCATCAATTGACATTTCTTTAAAAGGGAGATTCATTGCAGATAATTAAGATGACATGGGAATAATACAAATAATTCATCTGTCTTTTCAAATTACATTAAAAAGCATTGAAAAAATTTCTGTAAGTAAAGGAGAAAAATGAAATACAGAGAAAGGTTATTGTAATAAATGTGAGAATTTCTCTATATTGTAATAAATTGATTTTAAATTTTATAATGTGTGTAATATAAAGAATTGCTTTTTACTGTTCTATTATAAAAATTGAAGAAAAGTTAGATGCGCATATAAAGATGATTAAGAAGTGTTATTACGGTAAAAGTGCTATGTTTGTCACATATTCATTCATCTTATGTAAAATTTCAAATCGTGCACATCTCACTATAACAGGACACATAAATAGATAAATAAATTCTATATATAATCCCCCCCCCCTTTGACCTTTTTTCTCAAATATAACTTTTTCATTTTGTTCCGCTTAACAAAAATAGTCACGTCTGAGTATATCGAATAGTTTGTATATTTGAAAAACTGAGCTTATTCATAGATTGAGGATTTCTTAAAAACAATTGACTCTTCAAAATCCACATTTAATTGGAATTGGATGGATAAAAATTCCGATTTTGCTGAATGGATTCGAGAAAATCCACAAAATCCATTTGTTGCTAACCGCTTGGGGATTGTGGAACTTACGCTTAGTCGCATATGCTCTCGCACATTAAATATTGTCATTTGCGCTTACATTGTAGGTTTACTGGGACTTAATTGCCTTTGGCAGGAAAACTTGTTGTGCATCTAGAGGGGTTGTAGAGAATGCACATTTCTCGTATTGATAAGAGAATGATTGAGGGTTCTTTTTCTTGAAATATTCACCATTTTTTCTCACAGTAAAACTGTTGATTTCTCTTTAAGAACGCTAGGAACATTTTTGAAAATTTATTTTAGATTAGGTGCTCTGTGTGTTTGCTTCCATTATTTTCTCTCCATTATTTTGATCTGATTTTAAAAATGAATAACAGGGTTGAAGTTTTCGAAACATTAAAAGGGAAGCCCTCAGCGGTGTATAATGGATATCAATATCGGCAATATCACTGTATCCTTAAAAATGTAGTAACATGGCTCTGCATAAACGAAAAGTCCGAAAAGTGTAAAGGGCTGCTGAAAACAAAAGACAACTGTTCTGTCTGAAATGTGTGATTCTTGTAAGCCGGATGATCCTCAAATCGACTTCAAGAAATATTTAGTAAAAATTAAAAAGGAAAGCTCGAGATTATCATGCAATACCCAATTATCATCAGTATTCGAAATTTTTAATGATGTAAATAAAATAATTATTACATTTATAATCTTTCCTTTCGAAAACTTGATTTGTTTGGATATTATATCATGCCAAACTATAATTTAAACTAAATATTAAGAAAAAATTAATTACTGCCGTGATTGTAATGTAGTCAAAAATAATTTGAAATAAGCTTTGAAAAATTGCCGCTAAAAACTATAATTATATGAAATTTTAGAATAAGAAACTTCTATAATAATTGATGTAGATAAAAAAGTTTCAAAAATTGTTAATCTCAGTAGTTCAATGCATCATTTTAGTAGGAGTAAAACTGTCTTAACATTTATTTAAATCAGATTCATAATGGAAAAGAAATTCAAGTAAAAAAAAAAACAAAGGAAGAAATGTATATAAGTAAATTACTTCGATCATAGTATTCTACCAATTATCTATTAGTTTTAAATTATTGAATGCTACATGTTTGTTACTTAAAAAATACCGATGAAATATGGTCATATACCAAGTTTTAAAAAATATTGACTGCCAGAGTTTAATTATGTCCAAAGTCAATTTGATATTTAAATAAGTAGCATTAAGAAGCAAAATAAACTTTTTTTCCTTTCAAAGAATAATTCTTTATGTTATGAAGAATGATATATGATTAATGTTATATATGTACAAGGTGTCTCAAAAACCTTGACTGCAGCTTTCAATCTTTAAATATTCATCATAGACATATGCTGTAAATTACAAAGTTGTGTAAAAAAAAGGTGTAAAATGTTATGAAATTGATTAAAATTTTCAGGGAATTAAATTTCAAAAAACACATAATTTAGATTTTTATACGGACTCCGTACAAAAAAAATTCCTAGTGAGTAAAATGTGCCCCATCCTCTAATAAGGTCATGTACAAAATTTCAGCAATTTATCACAAAAAGTCTCAAAGATATGACACTAAATAAATGCTGACTTAAATCACTTTTCGATGTCTGGATATGAGTTCACAAAGAGAAAAAATCATGTCGGAGGTTCGTGTTTGAGGGGTTGTACACAAATTAACAAAGAAAGTAATGATTAAATAAATAAATAATAATTTTGCTATTTATTGGTTCAAAATTATTAAAAATTTGTGAAAATAATAACTTAAAAGAAATATTACATAAGTTTTTTGTTTTTTTTCAAGTTCATTGACTGTGCTATTTTTAAGTTATATTCTGTAATTCATGATATAAAATTTTAAAGTATTCTTCAGGAAGCATAGATTTTAAAATTTGTATTTAAGACTAAAGATATAAAGCATATTTTATTGCCTTATGGTGCATTCCTGCGTCACATCATCTGCACTGAAGCTGTAAACATTTACATTGTAATTTGTAACTGACCCTTCACCAACTTTGTTTTAACGTATCTTTGAGAGTTTTCATAATAAAATTCTGAAATTTTGTACATGACCTTATTAAAGGATGGGGCACATTTTACTCATTGGGAATTTTTTTTTGTACAGGGTCTGTATAGAAATTTAAATTTTGTATTTTTTAAAGTTTTATCCCCTGAAAATTTTAATTAATTTCATAACATTTTGCACCTTTTTTTTACGCAACTTTGTAATTTACAGTGTATGTCTGTGATCAATATTTATGGAATAAAAGCCACGGTCAAAGTTTTTGAGACACCCTGTGTGTGTGTGTGTGTGTGTGTGTATATATATATATATATATATATATATATAATATAATATAATATTTGCAGCAGATAAATAGATTTCAAGAACTATTCTGCCTTTTTTTTATGCAACACATTAGGCAAAAAAAAAAAAAAAACTTTTGTTTATTTTAACATAATTTTGTCAAATATTCTTTTTAAAAAAAAAATTTTAAATCATGGTAATTCTATTTACATTATCAATACTGTTTTTATACAGAGAAATGTCTTATGATGTCTGGTAGAGAATGTATGTTTTATAAGAAAGTTAAAGAAAATAGATATCTAAAGAGAACATTTTCGCATACGAAATTTGAAAATTGTATATTGGATAAAATAGGCTATTTAATACATAGAGAGTTGAATTTTTAGGCCATGACAAGACTTAAGTTTTGGCTTCAAATTCAGGTTTCAATGATATAACTATATTAACAAAATTAACAACAAAAAAAATCTAATGTAATTGGGCACTAAATAGAATGATTAGCGTGTTCCACACAATTATCATTCTACAGATTTTGTTTCCTTCACAATTATATTTGTTGTATTAAGAAGAAAATTAGCTTGTTGTTTATTTTAAAAGGAGTATTTTTAAAATAAAGAAATAAGGAAAGTCGGTCATATTTGAATCATCTAAACAGTTTTTAATGAAAACTGATAGAAAACTAATTTCAATAAAGCAAAATCGGTACACTTTTTGTAGTTTATTTGCCTTTAAAAATGGAATAAACTTTCTGAGAAATACATTTTAAAGTAGAATAAAACATAGCCTATTAAAATTGTTTTTACAATCTAATTAAAGAAAATGTTTCTCAAATACATCTCTAATTTCTTTAAGCTCAGTAATGTAAAATATTTTTTGGTTTTAAAGTTCATATCAGCATATAAAATCTGAACTTGAGTTTGATATTTTATGAACTGTAGCATTTCTTTTCTTTTTTATTCGTTTGTTCCCCAAGATATAAAAACACACAACCTTATTTTTTGTATTGTTTAGTGTCTTTAATGTTAATTTATTATATATTTTTGCTTTAGTTTTTTCCAATTAATGATAATGATTATAACTTCTTTCTGAGAGCTACGAAAGTTCTTTTCACCTGATCATCACATTCAGGAAATAATTTAATTTAAGCCCCTTTTGAAGGAATTTTTCCCCTCCAAAATAAAAAAATGATATAATATTACATTAATTGAAGAGCTTAAAAATTTGTTAGAAATTAACACCTTTGACATCTATATAGAATTGTATTATCTTAATAATATTTCGGAATATATGATCGAATTCAAGTGCCATAAAGACTGGCCTTTTGAGGTAGGCAGCAAAGATTTATCAGATATCTACTGATGAAGTTAATGCATCCCTTAGTTCAGATACAATGCAATAAAAATTAACTGAATTTATTGGTACCATACCATATACTTTTGTAGAAAATGGAACGAATTAAAGAGCTTCTAAAAACACAAATATGTAGCATATGAACAGAAAATTCGATTGATGATGAATTTCTTGTACAAAGAATTGTTTTCACTTTTCCAAAAGTGACTATTTTGAAAATTAATGTTTCTATCTAGATCAAAGCAACATCCATCTCACCAAACAGCATTTTTCAGATAAGAAAATTTTGATTTTGCCACAGGACGGGCCTATTTGTTTGATTTTAGATGTCAATTAGATGATGGAATTTTGAGTTCTGGATCAACTATTTGTAATCAAAGGGTAGTTAAAAAAAATAGGGTAAAATGTCAATTTATTCATCACATATATGACCATTTTCACCAGTTCTCTCAGGTTGAAGTAAGAATTCTGCAATTTTTAATCACTAAATCATTCAGACTATTAAAATGTTGGGAACTAAAAACGACATTGTTTTCTTCTAGAACTAGAGAAGCATTGCAATTACATACAAAATAAATCGTCATCATAACCAAAATGTTCTTGTTCTCTTCTTAACTTGTTCCTAAGTGCAACCACCTAATACTTTTTACAAGAAAAAAAAATGATTTCAGAAACCATGTTTAGTTTTATCTTATGACTTAATATTTGCTATTGTAATTTCAATTTTGATTACGATAAAGGTCCAATCTATATGACTCTATACTTTTGGCAAAAAATTCTGGGGAGGGGGGAAGAAGAACGAATGAAATACAAAGTAATATATTTTATTTCTAGCTTTCGCTCGTAAATAAATTTAGGACAAATTGAAAATTAGCATTAAATCATTGGCAGCGCTTTTAAAAAATAGGCAGAAATTTGCTACTACATTACCTACGAATAAATCTTTAGCTCGTGATATTTTATCAAGAACTAAGTGTCTTAATGTAGTACATAAATGTTGCAATTACAGTTGCAGTCAGTTGCTGGTACATTGGATTATGTATATTTAAATCTGACAGTAAATAAGCTTGAAAATGAAGTAATATATTTCAGATTTGAAGGAATGTCAGTAATTATCAACATTTTCTTATTCAAAATGTTGTTTTTTTTTTCCTGGAAATTAACCAGCAGTTATTTTTAAAATTACAAATATGATTCCTATCTTATTTATTTTAGCCAAAGTGCTTATTATTTTGCAAAAAAAAAAAAAAACTTTAATGTAAAAAAAAATACTTTAGCTTATTTCAAGTATTAGCTTGTGGAATATACATACATATTGAGAGAACAAATTATTGATACCCATTTAAATTTGAATTTAAAGCACTTTCTATGTATTTTTTTTTTTTTTTTTTTCATTTTGTTAAATAAATTTAAACTGCAAGAGATATAACGATTAAATCCTCATTACAACTGAAAATTATTCTTCACTTTATTAGATTAAATGTGTATTATGCACATCAAAATTATAATTTTTTAAATGTCTTCTGTGTGGGAAAATTATAAACGTGTTCCTTTATAAAAAGTTTTAAAGTTAATTTCTCGCATTTTATTTATTATTTACAACTGTCGTCTGAAATGCGGTAAGGGTCATCAGTATTTTTCTCACAGAAGCTTCGTTTCGTTATCAGAGACATGGAGTATCATTCTCATTTTGACAGTGATTTATTACCATATGGCGTACTTTGTAAAATCGCCAAATCTTACATGAAAGATAAAAGTTATGATGTTAAAAGTTATAACCTTTTTAAAGCTTGAGCGCAATTGATACTATTTAATGAGTTTGCTCAAATGCGACTGGGCGCATCGGACAAACAACCACTACTAGTTTTCTTTGTAATAAGATAATAAGTTTAAATGATATGAGAAAAGAGACAGTTACTAGTTATGCCAAAAGAGGAAAGTATACAAGATCGGCTGCTAGTTCAAAGAATCGTCATTGATGTTGGAATTAGTATTTAAAAGGAATACAGAAAAGATGGCATGTCAAATCCAAAAACATTAAATTGAATGTCCAAAAATAAACTGATTTAACATTTTAGTTAAAGAACAATAATGTAAAGTTGAATTTTTTATGAGCATTAAATTTTTTTTACGTCAAATTTGTCTTTTAATGCATTCAATCATATATTGGAAATATTTTTACATATGTTCACTAAAAGTGAAATAGTTAAAAAAAAAGATTTTTGTTAGGCCATACAAAAATGCCATTAAATGATTTGTATCATAACAAAAATGTTTTGGATTTTATTTCACCCGAGTTTATAATTTTGTGTGACTTACAATTAAAGAGCATGAGAGGTAATATATATCCCTTCCTCTTAATATATAAATTTTGTCTTATTAAATTCTAATTAATAAATAAAAAGAAATTGTCATTTTTTGTATGTAAATATAAACTTTCTTTTAATATGTTATTATTTCAAATAATGTTACATTTTTGCCTTCCTTCCTTTTCTACTTTTTAAAATCGTATTGCATTATAACTAGCACATGAGTGCTATTTACGTATTTCCTTATTTCTTGAATATAAACGCAGGGAAAACGCTGGATTTTTTTACAGATTTGAATGCAATCCTATATTTAAATCTTCATTTATTGAAGAACAGTGCATTATTATATGAAAAACGAATGGTTGGTTTGTTTCAACTTCTTAATCGAAAACTCAAATTTCTCCGGCATGATCAGAACACGCAAAGATCTAATTTGAAATTTTGCTGAAAAACCTAAATATGAATATAAAGAAAGGCTTTATTTAATGAAAAAATTCATTTAGATGATTTCTATTCTGATATTTTGAAGTGCAAATAATTTCTTGATTTTTGGAAAATTGTAAAAGTTATTCTTGTGCTGTCATATGGCAGTGCGGTTATGGAATGTGGATTTAGTATCAACAAGAATATGCGGTTTGAAAATCTAAAAAAAAAGATTCTTTAATTGGTCTAAAAACTGTGTATGATGTCATAAACTTTTATGGAGATATTTGAAATGCTCCGTTTCAAACGATTTGCTTTAGAATGCTAAATTAGCATACTAAAGCTAATTTAGCATACAAGATATTATATGAAGTTTTAGAAAAGTAGAAAAAAGCAAAAGAAAAGTCCAACGAATGCAAAGCAGCATTGCAAATAAAAAGTTTTTAAAGAAAACAAAATAAAACTGATAACTGAAAATTTGCAGGAGTTGAAACTCAAATATCTGAATTGGGAAAATAAATAAAAATGTCAATTTTCCTTTGTTTTTTGTTGTCATTGAATAGTTTGCATCACGATAGCAAAAATGTTAATTTTTGTTTTATTTACCCGAGGCCTTAATTTTTGTGCAACTTTCTATTAAAGGGCATGAAAGGTGATCAGTATGCCCCCCCCCCTTCTAATGTGTTAATTTGCTTAAATTCAAGGCAATAAATAAAGGGAATTTTTTTTTCTGTATGTGAATATAAACATTCATTTTATATACTATTATTTTGAGTAATGTTAAATTATTGCTTGCTTTTTCCATTTATTAAAACTATGGAGTATTGTTATTCCATTGTAACTAGCAGATAATTGCTGTTCATGCGTTTCCTCTTATATTATATATATACAGAGAAAACACAGGGAATTTTTTTCTGTATTTGAGTGAAAACTGATTTAATGATAGCATTTTATTTCGAGATAATTTAATTAATTATTTTTGCTGACTAATTTTCTTTTAAATTGAAAATACTTTCTGAACACATATGAGATTGCAAGAGCAACTACATTTGAAATCGTAAACTAAAATACTTTAAGGTGCATTTTTCAATTTTCTTTTAATTAGTGAGTATTTAATTAGCTGGTAAAAAGCATTGCTTTAGACTGTTTGCAGATGAATACTGGATCTTTTTCAGTATTTGATAATTACTTCCCGTTCCATGATTATTCATGTAATCAAGCACGTTATATGTTTTTGGTGTAATGAAATATCTAGTTTTATTGTAATGTATTTATAAAGAAAAATTTGCAACACTTTTTATCTAAAATAATCAGATTAACATAGATCTTTTTTTTTCAGTGAAGAGGATCTTGAACAAAAGCTTAATGATGAATCATCCTATTCCTCATCTATACAGAATGTGACAGATGAGACTCTGATGTCTGAATCAGGAAAAATGAATTTCCTCATTAAACTCCTAGAAAATTTGAAAAATGAAGGGCACAGGACGCTGGTATTTTCTTTATCTCGAAAAATACTGGATATGATTCATAGGATATTAATTAACAGGTTAAAAATTTCATTTTAATTCCACAGAAAATTATTGTATTTAAATTCTTAACTGAATGCACTTGAGTTATTTTTAGAACAAATTTTGATATATATTTTGAAGCATAGTGGTTTTCAAAAAATATTACAGGGAAAAAAAATTAAGCCTACATTTTTACGAAATAATCATTTATATCATAAGTAATTTGTTGCATAGCTAATTCAATTGTATACAACAAACTAAACATTTTTTTCAGAACTGAATTCAAAATCTTTAAGTGATAAATTGCCTCCTAATTGCATAAATTTTCAATTTTTTCTATGGCTAAACTAATAACTGGAAATCATTTAATGATGAATAAGTTTCTAGCCTTAAAACTTGAAGCAAATTTTTTTATTAATATAATAAGTAACTTCAGGTAATTAAATTGGCAATTACAGATAGTCAGTTAAAATTGAATTGAATATAATGATGAACTTTTCAACTTATCAATGCCCAATTTAATTTAAAATATAGATTTCAGTAAATATCTTTTAAATTATATTAAAAATATTGTGATAAATTTAGTGCTAACTTTAATTGAACAAAAATTGTTTTAATTTTTAAGAAAATATTGGCAAATAGTTTAAAAAGTAGCTTTATAAAAATGTATAAAGATATATATTTAAAAACTTAAAATAATCGAGAATCTTGAAGATAAACCATTGCAAAAACCAAAGAAATTCAAAATGATGACAATTTGATTTCAAATTCCAATTAGTTAATGGCATATGTTAATTAAAAAATTATTTATAAATTTGGTCATAAGTATTGATTAATCTTATATAAACAGAATAAAAAAACAATAGAGTGTATTGGTCATAGAAGTAAAATCTAAGATTTTGTTCTGATTTAAAATAAAAGGTATATATATAGTTTAATACTCTTAGCAGAGTTTTAAAATATTTATTCAAAAGTTTTATATTAGTTGAATATATTTTTTAAACTTATCTATTCATTAATTATAATTTACAACAGGTAATCTCAACTCTTTATTTTGATTGAAAAGTGTTTGAAATCTATTCAATATTACACTGGAAACCCAAATTAGTCAAAACGAGAGTTAAATAGGGAAAACGAGTTTTAACTGACAGGGCTTGGGAGAACCCAAATTAACTAGGGAAAATGCTTTCTAACTGACAATGCTAAAGAGAACCTGTTTTCTCTAGTTATTTCAAGAGTTGTCCAATTAAAACCATATGAATCTAGATTTCTTGCTCGTGAAATTTTCAAAGCAAGTGCAGTTGTCTAGTTTTATTCATGCTAGAACGTGTTTGTACTATTGATTATTTACAATGAGTAAAGAAAATGTTAAGACTTTTTGCACCAAAAATTGTAAAAAGGAATTTTTTGGGCAATTACAGTTTTTTACATTTAAAAAAAAACAAAAACAGAATAAGTTTAAAGCTAATACATATGATGAATACAGCACTCTCTCATCTAAGGTTGAACAAGCAAAATCTGCC
Organism: Argiope bruennichi; assembly: GCF_947563725.1. Taxonomy (NCBI): domain Eukaryota; kingdom Metazoa; phylum Arthropoda; class Arachnida; order Araneae; family Araneidae; genus Argiope; species Argiope bruennichi. The sequence goes on from NC_079158.1 coordinate 4,344,845, forward strand.
TTTAGTATGACCTTTTCAGTACCGTAGATTGAAAAGGTTTGACATTTTTGAAATCAGTGGAGTAAAAAGTTGGTTTCTTCAAATGAGCCCATAAAATATTTACAATTGAAGAAATTTTTGATACTATCGAATTTGTACATGTGGCCATAAACCTTGGCTTAGCCAGCCACAGGGCTCAGTCGAGAGGGCCAACCATGATGTACAAAATATGTTGGCTTCATAGATGGAGGATAATCAAACTATAATATGGTCCAATGATCTTCGTTTTGTCCAATTAATGAATAACAAAACTCTAAGTTCAAGAATAAAACAATCGCCATACAAATCTGTGTTTGGGATTGAACCAAGAGTTGGAATGACAACTACAACCTTGCCATCAGATATCATAAATATATCGAAGATGTGGATGTGGATTTTCGAGGATATGAATGCAGAAGAGCGAGAAACTGAATAACCATAATCAGGGGAGCATATGCTTGCTAGTAAGTCGACTGACATTTTTCTAATTAGAGAGGAAGTCAAAGAAACTTTAATAAAACAAGCCAAATGAATGAAAAAGATCTCTGATACAACACATCCTGAGTTTGATATTGGAGGTAATGTTGTTGTACCCATTCCTGATGTTAATAGAGTAAAAGCTGATTTGCGAAATCTCATTGGTATAGTGCTTATAAAAAAATTAAGATGGCCTGTACAAAATTGGCACGAAAGATAGTTCTGAACAAACTGTATTCATAGTAAGAAATGATATTTAAACTTAATTAGTTCATTATTTATCCAATAAATATATGATTTTTACTTACATTAACTTTTTAAGTATTTATACAATAGACTATAGCTAATCACTGATTTCCAGATCTCAATTTGATTTATCACCGCAAATTTTCTTTACTCACGACCACATAATAGGGACATTTCGCTGAGAACAGCAGCAAGAAAAGGAACTGTAGAAATTGGAGAATAACTTATTCTTGTTCGTTGCTCTTGTAAAAATCGCTTGTTATCGCTGTTCTTGTAAAAAAGACTGTTCTTCAAAGAGATGTTTCTGTATTAAAAAAGGTTCTCTTTGTAATTCTAAGTGTCACTGCAGTTTGCAATGTCAAAATAAATAATTTATAATAACAGTACTATATTAAACATTCAAATAGAGCATTTTTTCCTTTAAAGATAGGTTCTTTCCTTAAACACTGTATTAGTAAGTTTAATTTAATACAATAATTTTGTCTAATAAAGCAGTAAAAACACGTATAAAATGGGTTCTCCCTAGCGATTTTGAGTTTCCACTGTAACACATATACTTCATATTTTTGAATTCGTATTTTTCCTTAAAAACTTTGATTGCTTTCACAATGTTGTATCAACAAATTACCATGTTTGTGAAATATTATCCTAAGTTAAAAGTATGTCCTTCGTTAATGTGACACATATACATACTCTTACTTTAAACTTATACCATTTCTCATATAATTTGATTGTTGCTTATTTGTTATTTATGAAGACGAATGAAAAATTTGGCAGTTAAGAGTAAAATAAACAAATAAATTATTTTTAAACAAGTATTTCATTTAAATTCTAATTATTTTCTCATTATTATAGTTGTAATAATGTTTTACTTTGTAACATTTCCTATTTCAATTACACTACGTATAATGTTATAAAGATCGATAAAAAAAATTAAAAGTGGATTATTTACTTTTTTTTACTTCCTTATTGAAATGAGCTGTGCAATAGTTGATGTTTAAACAGTTTTATTTCATTTCTCATGCTTTGTAAGCATCTAATTTTATAATCAAATTTCCACTCACTTTCTCATATGCTGGGATTCTGAAATTATGTGCATCATTAGTTCCTGTTGGTAAAAGATTATTTTTATAATTTTAAAGCTCTTAATTATCAGTTCAACATTCATTATACTAAAAATTAATTTCAGACAAATAATACCATCTAGAAATTCATTGGAAAGATATTAATTTTTAAAATCGATGTTATTTGTTATTATGAATTATGAAATATACTAAAGAATTAGAAAATTATAAAAGGATATTAAACACTATTTGTTAGTGTAATCAGAGGATTTTTTTTAAACTGAAAATAAATAAAATATTATTAAGAATTTAGGAAACTATACAATCATTGTTGGAAATTCTTAAATATGTGAAAATTAAAATATGTTATAAATCTGATTGCAGTTTGTTTCAATCATTCTTATTAAAATCTAATACTTTATTGGTTTTGTTTTGAATTCTGTATTTTTCATAAAAAGATTATTTAAAGTGAATTATGTAAAAATAGGAATTAAAAAATTATTTGTAGTATAGGAATTAAAATGTTTGTTATTCTAGGTGGATATTAAATATATAGATTTATACATATTAGAATATTTAATATGACTACTTAGACTAGGGATCTAAACTTTAAGAAAGCTGGCAGATTTAGTATCATAATTTATGTACAGCATTGCAGTGATTGTTTCACGTTTGATTCAAAGATAAGGCTTAAAATTTTACTCTTCTTTAAAGCTAAAGTGAATGTTGTAAAAAAATAAAAAATAATAACTAGAAAATAATAAATGCAAACACTTTTATTAATGTGTTAAAAGAGAAAAATGTTTTTTTTGTTAATCCGAAATTTGGAAATAAAAATTGTAAAAGTGTGAGGTACAGAAAAAACTAGTGAAGACAATCAAGTCACAGTGAATATCAGAAGAAATAAAATTTTTAAGAAATCCAAACATTCATTATATAAAAATTAAAAACAAAACTTGATTATGGTTTCAATTAACTTAAAGTATTTAAATCTGATCCTCATTCTTTTACAAATGTTTTGATCTCCAGATTTTTATTTTTAAAAAAGTTTTTCTTTTTTAATGCAAAAAAATTAGTTTTTATCAGAATTGTTTACTTTAATGCATTTTATTTGATATGCTAAAGATTTGATTCGTTTCTAATATAAGGAAGTGGAAAGTTCTGAGAATTGACGGAACCATCTCAAAAATAGAAGAGCGTGAACGAAGAATTCAATTATTTCAAAATGATTCTTCATATGTGGTGTTTCTATTGACCACACAGGTAATTAAATATTTTATTGAATGTGACATTTTTTATAGTTTATAATTGGGTTTTATAGTGTGTTAAATTTGATAACTAAATTCTTTCTAATCATCTGATAAACTAGTCCTTTCTTTAAAAAATAAATTCATGTGCATATTCTCACTTAAGATTGTAAATAATTTAGGAGTTGTCTTATCACTTCAGAAACTAACATTGAATTGTTTTCACTCCACATTTTAAAAAATTGGACTTCATTCAAGGGTAATTGGTATATCTCTATTCTAGATAAAACCTTTTATTTTGATTACTAATATAAAACCTTTTATTTTGATTAAATTCATAAAATTCATCTTTTATAAATTTGCAAAATGTTTATAAATTCCTAAATATGTTCAAATGCATGGATTGTGTTTAAAAACATGTTTTATATTCAAATATGTTTTAAAAATCTAGTTTGAATATTTTATTTATTCTGGAGGGCTTAGTTTCAGTTTTACTCCAAGTGTATGATCACAAGAATTTTTCATTAAAAGTTCAATTTTACCAAAGCTGTGTCTAGCTTCTTTTTTTCTTTTCTTTTTGTTTCCCAATTCTTTGTTATAATAAATGCTGGTCATTTCTTATTTCTGTGTAACATTTTATTGACCTTGTATCTTTATATTTATTTAGGTTGGTGGAGTGGGCATTACTCTGACTGCAGCTGACAGAGTTATTATTTGTAAGTGTTAATCTTTTTATTATATAATTGGTTTTTTGTATGTCATATGTTAATTATCAGTGATGTTTAGTTACTTAGTGGTATCAATGAGAACTGTAGTTAATAATATACTATAGTGAGCAAAATTTAAGCAATTTTTCTTCATTTGCTGTAATTTTACTAATATAAAGACATGAAATTCATACTCTAGAGCCCCAATGTAAGATGTATTAGATCAATGACTGATAAAAGTTTAGAAGGGAGGGGGAATGAATACTATGCTTATGGGAAGGGATCAGGAAAAAGTTTTATTGCCAGAATAGATGTAGTGAAAAACAATGCCTAGATGAGAAGGAGAACAACAAACAGATAGTCTTCTGTAAGAAATATGAATTTCCCTAACCACAATGGTTGCATGCAAACATCTGTTCATGCTTAAAATAATATTATCTAATAATTTTTTTGAGGCAAGAAGCCCATTCCTCAATAGGTAAGGTTGCCACAGTGCTGGGAGAACGAGCACTGTAAGCAGGGAAATTTGAAAATTTCCTTAAAAACCAGGAAAGTACAATTTGAAAATTTTTTCTTAGTTTTCCCTTCTTCTATATAAAAATATCTCTAAACATTGCAAGAATAAAGAATTATAGTTCTAGCTCGAAAAACGAAATAGCACTATTCATGACTGTACAATCGTGGAAATTCATCCCTTCTTTACTATCTCTCTTTTTCCTGTATAGATCAGTCAAATTTTTTTTGAGAGAGGGTTTTTTTTCTATGAAATTCCCGGAGTGCAGCTCATGAGATGCACAAGACTGCTGTAACTGCATGAGAGAATAAATTTCCCTGGTGGGAATAGTAACATTCAATCTGCAGAAGCATTGCTTACTCACATGTATTTAGTCATAGTCATTCACATGTGAGTTTTTTTAATGGTTTCTTTATTAATGGATGGTGAGATTATTCAAAGTAGATATGAAATTTTTTTTTTAAGCAATGAGCTGCTCAAAATCCAAATTTAACAAGGATCCGGATTTAAAATTGGTGTAAATGTCAATCCTGACGTTTACTGAATGGGTTAGAGAATTTCAGCAAAATCCATTTGCTCTTCATTGTTTTGTAAAAGGATAATAAGCTTAAGTAGTATGGAAAAACAGGAACTTATTTATAATCATGGAAACAGGAAAACATACAAAACTGCATGCCAGTTCAAAAAGTCATCATTGATATCGGACTAAAAGGCATACAGGAAAAGGTGTCATTAAGTCTTAAAATGACAAATTTTATGTTCAAAACTAAGCAGGTTTCTAACTTTTTGTTTCAAGAAGAACCAGTTAAAACTGAAATTTTATGAGCATTACTTGTATCACATACGTTTACTGTTTGTGGATTAACCGAAAATGTACGTTTGGTCTTACAAAAATGTTGTATATTATTTCTTATGAATTAGCTCCATTTTTGAAACAATCTCTTAAGAAATCTTAAAGCAATAGAAAAAAAAATTACTATGCTTTGGAGAATCTTTAAATGTATTCCACAAAAATGCGAATGGATCTTATTGTAAGATACTAAATGTCAATCAACTAATAGTCTCCACAAGATATTGGAATTTAGTATTTTTAAGACATTTCACTGCTCAAAATTTTGAAAATTTTAAAGAAATTTTTGAAATTTTTTTACATACAGTTACTTTTACAAATTTCTATGAATGAACCAAATGTAAATTGGAAACTTTTAAAACATGTCAGAGAAGAACTTTCATTGGATCTAGCTACTTTTGGACTACACATAATCCTGGGAGCATTTCAGAATGGATATCTACTCAATGAAAAGTGGATTTTAATAATGTATAGTATATTTAAAAATAATCCAACTGAACTTGCTGATTTCCTGGAAGTTGCATGTTCTTCTGAATTTTCATTGAAGTTTTTTATATCTGTTGTTCAAAAATGTTAATGTCTGCGAACGTGCTGTAAAAGTTTTCGATGGCATAAAGAACTATATAGATTTCAATTTTTTAAAAATGATGGCTGAATCTCCCATGAACAATAATATGATAAATGCTTGTCAGGATAAATTGATTCTGGGAAAAATTAGCTTCCTTTATGTTGCTAAGATTTCTCAGCCATTTCCGAAAAAAATTGAGACATCCTAGACCGATAATATCTTTCTTGCATGAAAATCTTTTCATGTTTTTTAAATAGTTAATGAAAAATATTGTCAAATGAAGCATGAACGAAGAAGAAAAACATCAGCCTGCCTATTTTCGATTGAGATTAATAATGCTAAAACCCTGAGACTGAAAAAAAAAAAATATTACTGATATTGGAATAGTAATAACAACTTATTACTAGTGGTGTTACTGTAATTGAAAACAGACTATTTTTAGTAGAGTGTTTTATATCTGTGAAGAATACTATAAAAAACATTTGAACTTGTGTCCAAAATTTTGTTGTTTTAAAAGCTGCAAATCTATATTTATTGAAAAACTGTGCATTATTATGTAAAAAACAAACGTCTATTTGTATCCATTTCTTTATTGCAAGGCATAAATTTCTCCTGTCTGAAAAAAATCTCTGCAAAATCCAATTAGAAATTTTTCTGAAGAAAAAAAAAACTACAAATTATTTAATGAAAAAAATTCATGTAGATGGTTTCTATTCTAATATTTTTATGTCCAGAGAAATTCTTGAATTAAGATGAGTCATAAAAATAATTCTTGTGTTGTTACATGGTAGTGAAGCTGTGCAAAGTAGATTTAGAATCAAAAGGATATGCTTTCTCGGAATCTGAGTGTTAATTGATCTAAAAACTGTGTATAATGTCATACACTTTTTAGTGGTGTTTTTAATGACCTGATTCATAAAGATTTGCTTCAGTATGCTAATTTGCATATACGAATGAATATATTATGAAGTTTAGTTTAGAAAATTTATAGAAATTTAGAAAATGCAGAAAAGTGTTCAGGGGGAGGGGGGGGGGAAGTCCAACAAGTGCATTACAGAATTACAAATGAAATTGTTTCAAAAGAAAAAAAATGAAAATGATAATTGAATGAAACTGCAGAAATTGATGCTTAAATATATGAATTGGCCAAAATAAATAAAAAAAAAAGCTTGCTTTATAATTTTCTGTTATGTAATAATTAAATAGTAAATGCAAAAATGGCATAGCAAAAACATTATTTTGTGTTATTTACCTGAGTCCTAAATTTTGTATGAGTTCCAATTAAGGAGTATGAGAAGTGATCAATTCTCTCCAACAATATGAGAATTTTTTCTTTCTAAATTTTATGCAATAATTGAAAAAAAAATTACATGTAAATATAAATATTCTTTTAATATGCTACTATTTTGTGTAATGTTAAATTGTTGTGTGTGTGTGTGTGTGTGTGTGTGTGTGTGTGTGTGTGTGTGTTTACCCTTTCTTTTTCTACTTATTAAAATTATGCAGTATTGTTATTCCATTATAATTAAGACATCAATGCTGTTCGTGCATTTCCTCCTGCATTGTATATACATACAGAGAAAATACAGGGAATTTTTTTTCAGTGGAAACCCTAATAAGTAGCTGTATAAGTTGTTGGTTGTTCTGGGAGAATACTGTTGTGCCACAGATACCTCTACAAATATATTACATCAGGAAAGAGCATTGGACAGTCCATTCAGCATATGTCTCATCATTTTTCAGAAGCTCCTGAATAGGAAAATCCCTTTGTGGTCATTTGTTATTCCCCATAAACCTTAAATCTGTAATTCTGATACCTCAGAATGTATGCACATATAAAGAGGATAGCTTCATCATAATAATGATCTCTGTTGATGAGGCCTTTATCAAAAATTTGTTCTGTTCTTCTATTCATCATTATGCATTCCCACCAGGACATTGCAGCACTCTCGTTCCTTAATGTTAGTGGGATGAAAATGCGTCCCCCTGTTTTTCTGTATCATCTGGCATCCCAAATTGTTTGTATCGGTAAGAAGGGTATGATACCATAGAAAAAATAACCAGTCTTTGTGGTCAATACAATAATAAAGATACTGCCAATGGTGTACCATCGTAATATGTAACAAACTAGATGATGAGAAAATGATACACTTTCATGTAGTCATTTAGTTATGATTACCATCTTTTATCCAGTTACCATGTGCAAGTGCTAAGAAATGTTATCAGCTATCTGGTTCTGTCTCTTTTTACCAACATAGAAATATATCGGCCATCTCTTGTGCCATATCTTTCCTTGGCCTTTCATCAACCTTTCTTACAGCTTTACATGTACTCTGAATGCTTTCCAGGCACACAAAATAATACTTTTGCCAATCTAAGCTCTGGCAATTTCACAGAAGCTGTCCACATTTCTGTACATACACCAGATGGCAGAAAGTTTGAATTTAAATTTTAACTATGTAGCATCATAGCATTTGAGAAGTTCCTTCAGTTCTGAAAAACTTGTTGTGCACCAAATTTATAATGGATTCTTATTTAAATTTTTCTGGCTATTTTTTTGTCAATTAACTGTTTATTATTTCCCTTACTTTTATATTCTACATGCTTATTTTTAAAAAATGTACTCCTTCATCCCATTTTCTTATATTATTTATGGTATCACAGTTTTAATGTGATAGTATTATAATTTGTTAATTCATTGTTTTTGATCAAGCCATAATTGAGGCTGGTTTAGTCAAAACAATTTAGGTGCAGTAAAGTTGGTTAAATTAATATTTGAAACTTTAATGGGAAAGAAAGATTAAGCACCATATCTAATTTATTGCGTATATAATATTTTCTCTAAAAATTTTCATTTTTCCCCCCCTTTAGGACATTGAATTATTAACGAAGAAAGCAAAATTAAAATTGACTAATTATGGAGAAAGGACGTCTAAAGCCTAACTTCCATTACTGTTATGATTTTAAGCTTTACTGGCACTCTTTTATTTAAAAGAAAGAATTATTTATTATATATATATAATATTTCTTTTTCTGTCTTTTCTTTTTTTGAAAACCAAACCGATTGCATCACGTATTGTAAAAATGAAAATATGAGTTTTGAGTTAAATTTTATTGCTAATATTTTCTTAAAACTTTTTAAAAACTAAGCATTATGAATATAGATGTTTTGCTATATTCTTCATATGGATGACTTGAAATGAACATTATTGCGAATATTTTGTTACTGTTTTCTTTTTTTATTTTGCAACTTTTTATTAAAATTTCCTATACATCAAATTCCCTATATTAGTAAAATGTTCCATAATTTAAAAATAATATAACATAAGAAAAAAAAATTTCAATTATCTCTCTCTCTCTCCATTTTTTTATGAAATAATCAAATGCCAATCTTTTATTTGCTTTTTGCTAGTAACAGTTTGCTGTAACAATAACCAAATATTGATTTTGATAATATTATATAAATTTAATTATGATGAAAGTTTGGAATTAATTTTGAAATTTTAATATGGCATTATTATTTGCTCCGAAGCTTCTTTAATTAAATAAAAGAGCACTTATAACATATATATAATATAGGATTATATATAGGATAAATTATATAACCTGATGACTGAGTAATGCATTATTTTAGAACAGGAAATTTTTGAAATCATCTTTTAGAAAAGTGTCAAGACCATTTAATTATTAATCAATGATATTATAACCTATGTATTTATTTATTTTTTAGATGATCCTAGTTGGAACCCTGCAACAGATGCTCAAGCTGTTGATCGTGTTTACAGAATTGGTCAGCAAAAAAATGTTATTGTATACCGACTCATCACATGTGGTACAGTAGAAGAAAAGATTTATCGCCGTCAGGTGTTTAAAGATTCTATCACAAAACAAGCTACTTGTTCATCTGATCCTTACAGGTAAAATTTCAAATCGAATTCAAAGGAGACTTGTTTTAATTTTCTAAATGACAAATGTTTGTATTTTATCTGATAACCCAGAATAATTTTGAATACCATATCAATTATCAATACCATAATTAATTGAAATATTTCTCTGAACCATTTTGTATAATATTGAATTTATATATTGAAAATTACTAGGAAAACCAAAGAATCAGACCCTTAGCATCAATTATTGAGTCCATTCTATTAATTATATGAAAGCCTATGATTCCTAGATATGTCATCAATGGTTGCTTTTATTTTACCACTTATTTTGAGAAAAGGTTTAGAAACGTGATATTCTTTAAAAAGGAAAAGGAGAAAACTATAGTAGAGTTGCTCACTCTCATTTAACTACTTTCAAAATTATTTATTCTGTGCGGAAATTCATGACTGTAATAAAATGCCCACACCCACCTTCCAATTTGGGATTTCAAAAGCAGTTAAAAAAAATTGCTTTTTAAGATTCAGAAAAAATATATATTGTTACAAATGTGTAATTTTGCTCTCCAGCACAAATAATGTCACCATAAGAAAGACTGATTTACAGGCATCCGTTTGGATGCTGCTGGATCCCGAACCAGTGATCCTAGAGCTTGGCGACAAAATGAATAATGTTCGAAACTTCGAGAATTTTGTCGATCCGTCCGTTAGGAACGGAGATACGCCTGATTGGTCTAGAAGCTTCTAGTCACGCCCAGGGACTATAAAAGGTCGGCACTCTTAAGCTGCATGCGTCGTCGTGGGTCGTCATTGCGAATTGAAGCATAGCAACGAGTCTTCCAAAGAATAGCGAAGCAACGGCGAATTATCAGCGTTGTGTGGAGCGACTGCTGAACTGCTGTGTGCCGAATCATGTTTTCAACTGTGGAAGCAGCGTCGTATATTGTGTGTAGCAAGTTGTGAGAAGTGGTGAGTCGGCAGAAGTGAGAAAAGACAGCGAGAAGTTCAGCCGTTGGAGAGACGAAGCTCCGATGAACCTCTCTCCTGCTGGATTCTGTTTGGCCGCTTCGTGTACTGTGGACGATTACTACTTGTGGGCTACTGTCTACTGTGGTGTGCTGTCCTGTGTCTGTCTGGTGTAAATATTTGTCTTCTGTGTACTCGTTGTCTTTGTATTAGTGTCTTCGTGTAAATAAACGTCGTTGTTTTTCTACTGGGGCCTGCTGATTGTGTGTTCTCTTCACCATACACCCACTATCAAGCGAACCCGACGGCGGTGAAAATCCATAACAATTTGGTGTCAGAAGTGGGGTAGTGTTTAACAGTGTATGATGCTTTCGAGATCCCGAGCGAAATGTCTGGAAAAGTGGATCTGAGCATTTTGTTAGGCGAATTAAATAAAATGCCGGAAGAAAATCCAACTGCACAAGAGAAAATGCTGGAAGATATTGAAGCTGGACAAGAGAAATTTTTACAAGAAATGAAAGCCAGACAAGAAGAAATGAAGAGTGAATTAAAGAAAGAAATTTTAGAAGATAAAGGTAATAAAACCGAAGAAGTTGAAGAAAGCAGTGAGAGCCAAGTGGAAAGTAGAAAAGACTGAAGATCAGTGTATCTGAAAAGGAACTTAGCCATCCGGAGGATGAACCGAAGTTCAATAAGGAAAGGTACAAACAGGGAGACTGTCAAATAATTGCAGAGCTGAAACATTCTTCTCCGAATGAATCCTCTGAAGTGGAATCGAAGGAGCACACAACACTTGGGGATGGGGAAGATGAACTCTGAACGGGTCTGTTAGTGGCGACCCGTGCTCGATGCTTATGGATGCAGGAGTTCATGCGAACCTGTTTGGATTAGATTCGTACCAGAGATTAAAGGGACAATTCCTCTGCAAACCTCATGATATCTCCGTGCATAGTGATACATGAAGACTACGTGGCTGGAATCGCTGATCCCTGTAGTCACGGCCTCGATTTCCTCCAAAAATTCGGCCTTGCTGTGGATTTTCCAAGGAGAGTCACGCAGACAGGAGCCGAGGAATCTCCTGTGTATCCGGACAAGTTGCATCGTCGCAAAAGAACCCTTCCAGCAAAGGCTGATGAACTCTTCAGAAGATCCTGTGTTGAGAGCGGCGGACAATTCTCGGGTGTCGAGAATGGACCGGGAAGAGATGGGCGTATTCCCGTGAAAGTTTTGATGTCTCTGGCTTTCAAGTGGACTCCGGAGGGCACTCTTGGACCATCCTGATATTCGGTTGGTTCGATGGAAGAATTTCGAAATGACCAACCGACCAGCCTGGCTAGAATTGCATTATAAAGAAACGAATCAAGTCTGGATAGAACGACGAAGAGGTATGATGTCAAAGGCAATGATAAGGTTCGGACGGATCTTTAGCTGTCGCGAATTTAGTGGATGATGTCATCTTCGAAAGTGCTTAAGTCGCCCAACGCCTGATCAAAGATTGTTTACAGAGATTATTGCACCAGCTCTTGGATTGGAGTGGACTTGCTCCGCCTGTTTGGATTAGATTCGTACTTGCTCTCCACTTGGACTTGCTCTCCACTCCAAGGACTGCCGGGACGTCAGTCCTTGGAGTGGAGAGCAATGTTACAAACGTGTAATTTTGCTCTCCAACACGAATAGTATCACCATAAGAAAGATTGATTTACAGACATCCGTATTAAATGCTGCCGGATCCCAGAGCTTGGCGACAAAATGGATAATGCTCGAAACTTTGAGAATTTGGTCGATCTGTCCATTAGGAACCAAGATACGCCTGATTGGTCTAGAAGCTTCTATCCCCGCCTTCCGGGAACTATAAAAGGCCATCACTCTCTCGTCTTCCAGAGAACGGAGAAGCAACGGCGAATTACCAGTGTTGTGTGGAGCGGGTACTGAATTGCTGTGTGCTAAATCAATTTGTCTACTGTGGAGGCAGCGTCGTATATTGTGTCTAATACCAGTTGTGAGAAGTAGTGAGTCGGCAACTAATGCGAGAGAAGTTCAGCCATTGGAGAGACCGTAGAGCGAAGCTCCAATGAACCCCTCTCCTGCGGGATTCTGTGTGGACGATTACTACGTGTGGGCTACTGTCTGCTGTGGTGTGCTACTGTGTGCTGTCCTGTGTTCGTCTCGGCTGTAAATATTTGTCTTCTGTGTACTCGTCGTCTTTGTATTAGTGTCTTCGAGTAAATAAACGTCGTTGTTTTCTGCCGAGACCTGCTGATTGTGTGTTTTCTTCACCATACATCTACTATCAAGCTAACCCGGTGACGGTGAAAATCCGTAACAATATGAAAATTTCATTAATCTACTGCTAAGTATGGAGGTGCAATAAAGAAGTATTTGGTAAATTAATAAAAGTATTTCGAAAAATTAATAAAATTTCAAAATTGGGTTAAATATAAATTTTTTTTGAAGTTTTGGTCTCATTTGCTGGAAAATGATAACAAAATTGATAACAAAAATCTAATTATAGAGTAAATGAAAAGCATTCAATTCAAAATATTATAAGAAAATATTTTAGGGCTACTTTTTACTGTCTTTTATTATTATTATTGTTTTATAATCCTGTGTTAAAGCATGTTACAGTAATTTAGATGGGAAAAAAACCCAATTAAATTGGAACCAAAACTTTTAAATCTCTCTCTCTCTCTCTCTTCAGTCCTGAGGTACACATATGTGTACCTGCAATTATTTTCATTTTTCTTATCCTTTAAAGTTAAATTTTGACGAAACAATACATGCATTTCAACATCTATGAATGTAGCTTCCATTTTGCATCAATAAATAGCACTACAGCTCGATATTTTTTTCATATCCTTCGCTATTAATTAGAGACGTAATGAAAATGGCGTTGAACAGAAAACACAGCAAATATAAGTACATTTTTTAATATTTGTTTTTAAAATAAACGCTTGTATATTTTTTTTATAAAATACTAAGTGTCTGGTTAAAGTCATTACCAAATTATATCTTGTTATCTCTAATAGAATCGGTGAAAATACAAATTTAACTAAGGTACACATATGTGTACCTCGGGCGTTTTCACGCCCGTTTCCTGAACTGCTTGCGCTTCATTGCGCTGTTTATCTTTTAAGCGCTTGTTTTCAAATTGTCATTTCTTGTCCTTGAATATATTGTATATCTTTTTTATAATAAATAATTCTTATGTTCTATAATGTAATAAAATATAAATTTAAAAATATTTATTTTTTAACTTGAGTAAGAAATTTAATTTTATAGCTATCTTGTAGTCAGTAATTAATATTTCAAACCGACATCATGTATGGAATATGCGGAATTTTATAAGCTAACAATAATTTTTTTCGCATCAAGTGGCTTTAACTCAAAAGGAGGTTTTTGAACTTTTACGAAAAAGTGATTTTTGGGGAAGCAATAGAATCTCTCATGTATCGAAAATAATGAAACCTGGCAAATAGGATGAATGGGTCACAGACGATAGTCAAATGTGCTTTGTCAAGTGGAAAGATAATAAATCTGTGACTATTATCCACATGTATAGGTAATGAGTTAATTGTGATAGGCAGAAGACAGACAAAATAATTGAAACGAAAAGTTGATATAAAGTAATCTGCTATTGTAAAAGCATATAATATGGGAGGCATCGACCATTATTTTGCATATTCCCGGTATGCAGTAATTACAAAAAATGACCGACGCGAGCATTCACGCATTTTGTAGATTTAGTAGTTGTCAACTGCTTGATATACTGTAAAATGGTGGCAAAGCGACAAGCTGAGCTGTCAGGAATGAAGCCGAAAATGTCATGACTCTATTGCAATTTCAAATGCATATAATTCAGTCCTTGTTGTAATATAAGGGAATTCTCCTCATCAGCAAGAAAGGAAACCAAGAATAAGTAAAAAATTATCTTTTAATGAAAACAAATTAATAGAAGAAGGGTCATTAAATGATGGAAATGCAATTACAAGACCATTGGAGAATTCATTACCACCCTCTGGTGAAAATACCTCTAAAAGAGCAAGAAAAATTGTCCCTTCCCAATTTAAAAGAAATAAGGCCAGATATGTCAGGCCATCTGCAATATTACATGGACGATAAGTATGTATCAAAATGCAGGTATCCAGGATGTAACTGTAAGAAAAGAGTCAAATGGTCAAATTGCAATATCTACTTACGTAATATTTTTTTTAAATGAAATTTCATTCAAAATAAAGTTTAATAGATTATTAATATAATAAATTTTGTATTTTTCCCCCATTTATAAGGCCTTAGAATAAGAAAAGTATAGCTATTAAGTAACCAATATTTTTTTTTTTTCGTCGAGGATGCTTTAACTTGCTTAAAACTTGAGGTACACATATGTGTACCTTAAAATTATGGGACTTAAAATTGTTTGATCAGCAAATATTTTTTCCCACAAACTATTGAGATGTAACAAAGGTAAAAGATCTTGAAATCAAATTTTTAAACCAGTTTTAAAAAATCGGGACTGAAGAGGATATAATATGTAATGATATTTTAATTCTAATTTCAATTTAATTAATTTCCAAGATTTTATCTTAATTTAGCCCATAGTAAGTTCATTCTCAAATATTCTCTTATTTCGTGATTCAATTCCACTTTTTCTACTTAATTAATTCAAGAGTAGATTTGTAAAATTGCTGAATGCTCTAAAAACCTCACATTCCCATGCTCCGCAAGAAGGGAAAGACAAATGTCCAGTAAGCACATTCTTTTTAAAAGAACCCTGTGTTTTTCTTAGCGAAAATCCCTATCGAAATCTCATTATATATTAGCACTATGAAGAAATATTTTCCCTATCAATTTCTCAGGTTATATAAGACCAGGGATAAAATGTCCAAGAGCTTTTTCCTCATTCCTCTCTGTGTTGTGTGTCTGCGCCTTCTTGTAAATGCCTGCTTCTCCAAAATGAAATAAAACGATGTCACACAATCGAAAGTCTTTTCACTGTCTTCAAACATGCATTCTGCTTAATATAAAATAATGCTTACACACACACTAAAGGGTTGTACCATGGCCGGTGATTGCCTCTTAAGACTTGACCACAGTTCCCATCAGAGTTGCTGTCACAGACGTCTGTCATTCAAGTTTTTCCGTGTGCCTTCGGGTGAGTCGGAGTAGTCAGTCGATGATATGCTATTTGTTTTGATTTTTGCATATGTTCTTTTACTATGTTATCTTTCTAAAAAGTTATTTTCCTGTGTGGAAAGAATTTTGTTTCATTTATTAGCTTGAAGTTTATTATTCATTTACTTATGTTTTTATAAAAAAAAAAAAAAAAAATTCTTATATATATTATGTTGAAATATATTTGTCTTAAAAGAAGAAAAAAATTATCAATCAGTGTTATTACAAATTACATCTAAATCTAAACATTTTTTTATATAAATTAAATTTTTTTATATAATTTTTGAAAAGATTTCTTGGAACCCATAACCAAATATGCTTATTAATACTGGTATGGTTCTCATATAGAATATGGAACATTGGAGGAAATGTTACATATTCTTTAGATTGACAAATGTTACATATTCTTTTGATTGATAGATTATGCTTTTGGGATTCAATAGCAAATAATCCAACCATGTATTCCATTATATGTTGAATTTTTAAAACAATTATGTATAACATTCAACTTCCTACCCAAATGAAATATCTGACTAAAATTAATATGGTACAGGATAATCCAGAAATTATTTTTGCTAATTTAACTGCTTGTAAAATAGAATTTCTTTTTTTTAACACCGGAGACTTTGTTCTCCATTGTAAGTTCTGGAATTGCATGATGAATTCGCAATAATATTTAAGAATTATTTTGTCATCATTATCCTTGCTGATAATTTTTTGGAAAAAATTTAATTTCTGTCTTGTGTAAATATGATTTATTTTTTTTATTTAAAGGTATTTCTCAAAACAAGAATTACGTGAACTTTTTACATTTGAGAACCCTTATCATTCAGCAACTCAAGTCCAGTTATCCCAAATGCATTCCTATCAACGTCTTACAGACATTCAATTAGATGCACACATTGCCTTCCTTCATTCTCTGAATATTTTTGGAATAAGTGACCATGATCTCATGTTTTCAAAAGAAATCGAGGATAATGCTGAAGATAATGAAGAAACAGCTGTTTCGCATGATTATATTAAAAAGCAGGTACTAAAAAATTGTCATTTCTTTCCAGTTTAAAAAATGAAATTTGTTATTATTCCAATTCTTAAAAACAAATATGCATTCAGTTTTTAAATAATTCTCTGTGAGCAAATTCCCTTAAAGTTAGATTCCTAACTCTTTATTCAAACTAACTAATTTCACTTTCTCCACCTTTTAAACCATTTACTTCATTCCATTTTTCTTTTAAATAATTTCAGATATTTTAAATTACAAAATATAGAAGAAAAAAAGTTGTAATGTTTTTTCACTTCATGTAACTATTAATCTTTTCATTGGAGGTTTTTCTCACTTTATTTAATTCTTTTTCTAGTTGGCTCAAATAAATTATAATAAAAAAAATGATGTTCTGTTAAATGCTGGCATATTTTTTAGTGATTAGAAATACAAGTGATACCATGTAACTTTGAAATAATTTTGTTTTCCATTTCTATCATAAAATAAATTTTGTGGGCAATTATGATATTACAAGAGAATTTCTTGAATTCATTCCTTATTAAATATTTTTACATATAGAAAAATTTTGCATTTTTAATGAATTGAGATTATTATGAATGATATAGTTACTATATTGTAAAAAAGCAGGACATATTAATTTTAAAACTTAATTTATTTTATATACAAATCTCCAAACAGTATTTTTGTATTTATTGCAAGTTTGATAATTATTTAAAATGGTGATAAACAACTGTAGTGTATATTTTGGTTAACCTCAATAATAAGTTGCTTTGATCTGCAGCCAATAAGTTTCAGAGTAAAAACTAAACGTTATAGTTATGTTCCAGGTTCTTATGTATCTGTAAGAACAATTGAACGCAATTATAAAAGTTATTGCTTGTTATATTTGTTGCTTTGACTATTTTGAATGCAAATGACCAAATATTATTAATTCGTAGGTGCAGAATTCGATTATAAAAATTTATGATTTAATTTTAGTTTTCAAAATTAAATGTCCTGTCTGGTAAATCCTATGGTTTTATTTTATTTCATATCTATGGTGTTTAAGTTTCTGTTCTTTATCCTCTTATTCATATTCATAAGTTATAATTTCTATTAAAAAATTTTCCTAGTAACCTATGATAGAAAAGCAGTTGCCAGATTTCAACATTAATTAGAGATGGTGAAATCCGACATTATAGATATTTGAAAAATGTACTTGCATTATTTTCTTCGATTTGTTTGCAGGTGATTGTATTGAGGCCATACTGTTTGACTATAATCTTGAGAATTTTTCTTATGTATGCAGATAATTCAGTTTTCTTTGCAAGAGTGAATAATAACTTAATTTGTAAAAATGACCTACAAAACTACACTTTGATTGAAAATGCGCTGAAAAGGTATGTTGCAACTATTGCGCACAGGAGTTCCACAATCCTTAAAAACTACTGGAATTTTATTTTGCTGTTTTTCAGTGCTCCTGAAAAATACATAACTCTTAGTTTGATCTTTGAAAAACAGGCCAAATGTACATTTATTTATTTTGGAGAGAAAAGAGAAAAACTAGTTATAAACTTTATTTTGCCTTGAGTTATTTATCAACAGAAAAAACATCTTGATATGGAATACTGTCAGTCATCAGTCTTTTGTTCCTGGAAATAGCAGATAGGATTACCATCACATCTGCCAAGAAATCTTCAAAGATATAGCATCTGGAGATAAAACTAATAAATCCTTCATTCTGCATTTACTGTTCATAATTGCATAACCGAAGTGATCTTTAAACTGAGTGCTGTGTTATATTAAAAAAATTTGTGTGTAAAAAAAACCTCACACTTCTTACAAGAAATGTTTCAGGCAATAAAGTTTCTGAAAAGTGTGTTTCTCTTATGTGCGTGTGTGTGCTCCCATGGTCTAATAAAATGCTCTTATTTAATTTCATATAGTGTTGTTCTCTATATTAAAAGTTTTTTATTTGACTAATACAATCTAATGTTGAATGAAGTAAGCAATGTCTTTTCAAATGCAGCAAGCAAAATTGGATGCTCTGTTTTGAAACAACAAAAATGAGGAAGTTAAACCAGATGTGTGACTTCAACTTTTATGGGCCATAACCAAAGATATTTTATAAAAATTTCATTATCCTGTTGAAAAATCGGTTTTGAGAAATATTTTTTATCTTATCTATATAGACAATCTGCCAATAAATTGTTTTAATTATTGAATTAGGAAATACAAAAAGAATTTTCAATATTAGTAATAAATTTAGATAGTCGTTATTTGTAAGTTGTCAAAAATTTAGTTACACATAGTGTAATAGTATTCAAATGTTGACTGTTTTTTATCTACTGTTTATTTTATATGGAAAGATTTGCCAGTGTGAAGAGAAGGTTACTTAAAATTTCTAGAACTTGATTTAAATATATGTTATTTTAGCCATATGACTAAAATTTGCAACTATTGCTGAGGAAGCTGTCAAAATATGGGATAGTTTGTTATATACTAAAAAGGGCAACTTTCCTACATTAAAATAAAAAGAATAGACATACTATTTTTTTTTTTTTTTTTTTTTTTTTTAATATCATCAGGGGTGTTTGTGCTCCGGGGAAACCCCGGAATTCCGGGGATTTTGAACTTCGATACCCGGAAATTCCGGGGATCGTCGTTCAAAAGGAAGTAGGAATAATAATGAATTATTTATTTTGATCTGGGTAATTTTGTTTGCTTTGAAAGCAGAAAACGAAAGGTCAGTGTGTGTGGTGAAAACTTTTCCTTTCTTTCTCCAAAGGCAGTGATAATGCGTGAAAAGGGGGAAAAAAACTTCTTTTTTGTTCTTTCCTTATTGCGAGTTATGACTCATTCCCCCGGTTCTCGGACATTCTCTTCTGGATTCTTTTCGGCAAGTAGGCGCGGCAGAAAAAAAAGGGAGAGACTTCGTTCGACCAGATGTGCGATAACGTGACTCTGGGTTCAAAGGTCTTATCTCTCCTGGCGTGGCGCCAATAAGTAGAGAAGGGGGATTTTTGGCCGTATTAGCTATTTGTCATTGATCGCTTCGCAACTTTTTTTTCTCCGTTGTGTAAAATTTTCGTTTAATTTATTGATGCACGTGTAAATTTTTCGTTTCGCTTATTGAAATATTTTTTTAATTTATGTACGCAAGAGAATTTCACTGTGAAATTTCAGCATATGAAATAGAAATTACCCCTTAAAAATTCATATCTAATTAGTTTTACAGCATTAGATCCAGAGCTAAGAGGTAAAACCAGTACAATATTAGTTTTTGAAAAATTATCATCTTTTGTCCCATATTTTTAGTGATAATGAAAAGTCAAAAGTAGAAGCTGAAATAAGGTTATACCAGAGTGATATTGATATCACCAAAGAAATGCTCTACACATCTGATGAAAGTGGAAATCAAGTCAAGTGTACAATTGATAAATTTTGGTCCAAAGTTTTTAATTTAAAAGATGATTTCACAAATGATTATAAGTATACTACATTGGCTAAATTGGTCAAAGCCTGCCTTAGCTGCTTCCATGGCCCATTAGTGGAAAGTGCATTCAACTTAATGGATACACTTGTCACTGACTATAGAACCTCTCTTAAGATTGATTCTCTAGATGCAGTGCAGACTATTAAATATGATTTAATGGCTTCTAAAGAAACCTCATGTGAAAAATATGGCTCAAAAAATCCAATGACTGATCCAATTCACAAAGATCTCTTACTGAATATGAACAGAAGTTGGAAAACATATCAAGAGGACTTAAAAACATGTATTTCAGATGAGTCACCTATAAAAGTCTCTGAAAAACCTTCTACATTAGCAGAAAAGCAAACTGCTTCTACCTCTGCATGTGCTGTTCTCAAGGAAATTTCTTCAACTGTAAATGAGGAAAATAAAAGTCAACCTTCCTGCAATTATGAAGTTCACCACAAAAGAAAGACAAGCCTACAAACATCAGAAAATAAAAAAAAGCAGCAGAAATTAGATAATTTTTTTTAAAAGAATTAATTCAGGTAATTTAAAATATTTGCATAAAATGTAGTAGTTTATATGTTTGAAAATTTATGGTTATTAATTTTGCAAAAAAAGTAATTCATTGAACTTTTATAATTAGGTCATTCAATACTTCATAATTGTAATTTTTCATTTCTCCCCCCCCCCCCCTTCTCGAAACTCCAAAATGCTGGTAGTAAGTCCGTAAAAGTTTCAGGGAATTTTTTGGGGTCCCACAAACACCCCTGAATATCTCTGAATTTATAGATTATAAATGGGGAGGGCATTGTTGTTGATTAACTTTTCTGAACCATAAATGGTATATTGTTGTAATGAATCTTTTTAAATTAAATAATTTATTAGATTTTTTTTTTAGTTCTTGGTTCAGTTGTGTGAAGCATATGGAATTGATAATGAACTCATTTCATAGAAAAATTTGCTAACAAATACAGGATTTGTAGTTTTTTATTCCATAATTTTAGATATATGTATTACTTATTATTTTGTATAGAGGAATTTTTAAGTATAATCCTGCATTGTGTTTCAGGTTGCTGCTGCTCAGATGTTAATCCAGACCGAAGCATCTGTCATTGCAGAGGGCATTCGTCTGGCAGGTACATTCTCTCGGCCTTTATCTGAGCATATTCATGTTTCCAAGAAGAACACTGACACAGGTATTTTTTATTTTATTGTTACTTTCAGTCCATATCTGCAAAATACTTGCATTTGCTGTCGCAGATTGAAATGACATTTCCTAAAATATTCAGATTTAAACAAATAGATTAAAATTTTTGTTTTCTTTTTGTTAGCAATTTTATTATTTATTTAAATTTAGCTAAATAAAAATTCTTTTTTTGTGTGTGTAATATAGATACACACTATGCTTCATTTCCTCATTTTAAAATTTGTATTTAAATATTTATTTCATTTTCCCTATAGTATTTTTAAATGTTAAAAATTGGAATTAGTGCTTTGATCATTTTCTACTCTTTGTTTATTTGTGGACACTGCAAATTTTTTATATTTATTATTCTTGATATGTATATGTAGAAAAAACACAATTTGAAAATAAGAACATTATTATTATAATTTTTTACCTTCTAAAAATTGATTGTATGTACACAATAAATTGTAGACCAACTGTTTTATACAAAGAAACTTTAAAACCTTCCCAGATTTACTGATATGTTAGCAATTCTTTCCACAATATGTGCTGTTTGCTAAATTACTGAGGCCAAATTGTATTTTGACATGGAAAAAGTGCATAATAGCAATTTATTGAATTTGTGCATTACATTTGTTGCATTTTGCACTCAGCCATTTTGCTAGATAAGGGATGGTTAGGAGTGGAGTTCCAATAATTGGTTTTTCATATTTAAATTAAAAAGTTTTTTTTTAATTTTAAAATGTTTTTATAAAATTAGTGGCTTAATGTAATGATGCCTTTAGGTCGAGTCTAAAGATAATGTATTGTTAATGTATAAGCTATTCTGCTTAGCCTAAAGCTGTTAAACTTGGTACATATATACTTAGAAAAAGGGGATTGTACACCTCGGAGCAACTTATTCAAAACAAAATAGCAACAACAAAAAAATTCAATTATATACCAATTTTTGTGCATTATAATTTTTTTTTCTTTTTTGCTTCACTATTTTTAATCCACATGATTGCCACTGCTCTGGAAGAACCGAGAAAATACAGGGAATTTAAAAATCATCGAAAAAACAGAGAAATTTCAACAAAATTAATAACTGGGAAAGTATAGGATATTTAAAGTTAATTAATTAATCCAAAAACCACACCATTCGTGAGCGTGTAATTGCAGAAACTCGTTCCTTTTCTGCAAGATTCTCAAATTGTAGCTAATGAGCATGTATGAGACTGCTTGAATTATATGACAGAATAGAATAAATTTCTCTAGCAGAAAGGGCAATATTCAATCTGAGGAGGCATCTTAGTGGGGTTTAGTCACGCACATGTGAATTTATTAATTGGCTTGTTTACTTTTTGAGAAATAGTGAGCTTATTCAGATAGATTAGAAAAATTTTTAAAAAATAATGTGCTGCTCAAAATTTATATTTAACACAGACTGGACGGACAAAAATGCCGATTCTGACTTGCTGCGTGGGTTAGAGAAATTCCGTAAAGTCCATTTGCTACTGCACACTTTGTAAGAAGATAGTCTTAAATGATATGGGAAAACCGGCACTTACTAATCATGCCAAACATGAAGAACATACGAAACTACGTGCCAGTTGAAAAAAGTGATAATTGATTTTGCTCTTTGTATCTAAAAGGAATACAGAAGATGACACATCAAGGTCGAAAATGATAAATTTAATTTCCAAAAAGTTCAAAATAAGTTGATTTCGCACTTTTTAGTTCAGAAACAATAATTTAAAATTGAACTTTTGTGGTCATTAAGATTTGTTGCATCACATTCACCCCATAATGCTTTCAATGACATTTCAGAAATATGCTCGCTGATAGTAAAATAGCAAAAAAAAAAAAAAAAAGATGTGGATTAGCTCATTTTTTTAAACAATATTTTAAATCTTTAAAGAAGAAAAATTTGTAAAATGCTTTGATGAAAGCATTTTACAAATACAAATTTTTTTGTAAAACCACATTTTACAAAAATGCTAATTTGAATCTTATTGTAAGCTATTAGTATAAATCAACAAATAGAATCTCCACAAGGTATTAGAATTTTATATTTCTAAAGCCTACCCCTGCTCGAGAATTGTTTGAGAATCTTAAAGTAGATATATCAAGTTTGGACATGCAATTACTGTTATAAATTAGTAGTATGGATGAATTAAATGTAAATTTAAAAAATGTTCAACTTGCCAAAGAAATTTCATGCAGAAATTTACTCTAAAATTTTAGATTTAGGTACTTTAGAGTGTATATAATCCATTGAAAATTTCAGTATGGACATAACTTTTTTGGATGGAAAGTGGTTGTGTTACTCTTAGAATAATGTATATAATATTTAAAGATAGTTCAACTTGGAATGCTGATTTCCTGGAAGGTGCAGGGTCTTCTAAATTTCCATTAAATTTTGCTCTCTTCACTGGTTAGAAAATATGTTTTTGCGAATGTGCTCTAAAAGTTATTGACAACATAAAAAAATACAGGGTGGTTACAAGACAGTGTGATCCACAGTAGCACCTAATGTTTCCTGCTGAATTTCTGGGACATGTCTAGTAATGCTATTTTTTAAAGCAACAACAGAGTTAGGTTTGTCCTTGTAGATATCCACACAGCGAAAAATGCAAGGATTCAAATAAGATGAACTAGGTGGCCATGCATTTTTGAAACATCTGCAGACTATACGATCTTCACTAAAAGTTCGGTGAAGTAGTTGTTTAACACAATGGGCAATATGAGGTGGTGCTCCATCTTGCATGCATATTGTTGAATCGGGGCAGTTTCTGTCTTGCAAAGCAGGGATCACATTACTTTCTAAAATTTGAGTGTAACTAGTGATTTATGGTTCAGCAAACTAGCTCTGTCCTGTTAGTGTAAGAATTTTGAAAAAAATGGACCAATATTAAAGTCAGCAGTCATACCATACCAAACTGTAATAAACATTGGATAAGCATCATATCCTACAGTTTTGGTTGTTGACTTGTCCGGATAAAATAAAATGCTCTTCATCAGTCCACAAAATCTTTTGAATCCATAATTCATCTTCATCAATTTTGAATGATGTTGGCAAAATCGATTATTTGTCGGGGATCGCCTTTTTGCAAGTGATGCAAAATTTTAATTTTGTACGGATAGCGCAATTGTGTGGCACAAGACTTTGCGTACAGTCGCCCATGGTTTTGATAAAGACCTTGTTACACTTCTAGTGCCTACAGGTCGCTGATCCACTAACCTTGAATCAATTGCTTCCCTAATATCTTCCACAACTTTGTGATTCACAGATCTTCTTCCTCTAGTTTCAGGGAGCACTCCAAATTCTCTTGTAGCTTCAAATTTATTAATCCTTTTCTTTAAGCCATTTACAGACATCGGTCTTTTTCTCAAATCTTTAAGGTGGCAATATTATTTCAAAGCAGCACTATAATTGCTATTATTTTGGTAATAACATTTTACTAATGGAGTATGTTCTATCTAGGGGTTGCAATACCGGACCAAAATTTCAATACCAGTATTCGGTATTTTTAAAATCTTAATACCGGTATTAGAAATTTTAGAAAAAGAAGAAAAAAAAACAGATGTTTCTTTGTTTTATTTGCCAGTTTTGTTAGAGAGTGTAAATATCACAAAAAATAATTTGTAACTTATAAATTATAACAGTATATAATCACAAAAAAGTTAAGGAACGTCTTATTTATTTAAATCGCAAAAAAGTGTAAATATCACTATTCAGTCTGTGGTACTATTACAAATTTTTGAAATGTGATCTTTAAAAAACATAATGCATCAATTGTATTGTCATTAAGCCTGAGAAGTAATTTTATGTAAAAATTACCAGCTGTCGAAAACGCTCTTTCGGCATCTACGCTAGCTGGTGGTACTGTTAGCAATGCGCGATATATTTTTTTCAAGTATTTACCTCTAAATCCCTCATCTTCAAATAAATCGATTTATTGTTCGGATGGTTTTGGATATAGCTGATTTCTGTATTGTATTTTGGTTTGTTGAAATTTTTTTTATTTATCGCTAATTCTAATTTTTGTTCAAGAGACAATTCCTTTTCACTATCGACAGTAGTGACATCATAATCTTCGATAATTGAACCGAATTCTTCTGAATGTGGATAAAAAATTTTAAGAAAATTTACTCTAAACTTAATCAGATTTGAATTGGTTATTTTCTTTTCTTCTTTTTCATTTTCATTTTTTAAATCTTTTTAATTATGTAAATATCATAAGACATTTTCTATTTCGGTGTGCCTTTCTTCTGTGCTATTTTCCAATGTAATATATAATTCTTCAGATAGTGATGTGTGCTGTTCTTTCAGTGACTCCAACATGAAATTTATTGTTGCATTAGCTGTTAATAAATTAAAATCTCTCCGACATAATGCCTCAATAGTCAGTTTTATTAGAAGTAGAGCTGATACAGTTCTGGATATTAAGTCGAATTCACTATCTGAAAAATTAATTTGCAGGTTTAAGTCGATTATTGCTTTTTGGATTGGATTTCTCAGTTTCAAAAATCGTTCCATCATTAGGAGTAAACTGTTCCAACTTGTTTTAGAATCTAATATTACCATATATTCTGTTTTATTTTCAGTTAGTATATATTTTAGTAATATATCCTTTTTTTATAGGGGAACGTTGAAATATCTTAACAATTTTTCGAACTTTATAAATTATAGGAAGCAATTCTTGATAGGTTAATATTTCATCCTCATTGGCAATATCTTCTTCAATAATTACATTGTTATTATCTTCATTGTCAATATCACTCTTACTCTTGCTCTCTTCAATGTCGGAATCCGAAGTTTCTATATCCACAGTATTTGGATTCTTCTGTTTTTTTATTTTTTGGGTATAATACATCTATTATTCCTAATTGAATTCCATGTGCATAGCACAACTGTTGATTTGCAACAATCAACTTTCCTACTTTTTTCATAATTGTTGCAACATCAGTTGTTATGGATACAATATTTTCTTTCAGGGATAATCAATGTTTCGCTAATTTAGATTTAAGCCATTAATTAGCTAATTAATTTTGCCCGTTAGGGTGACATAAAAACAAAAACGTATACTATTTTGCTATGTTCATGATCCCTGAACATATATTGGAGACAATTTTAAAATTTTCTAGTAAATACCGAAAAACCGGTATTTAAACTTGTGAATACCGGTATTACAAAATTGTACAAATGGCTCAAAATACTGGTATTCAGTATACCGGTATTGCAATCCCTAGCTCTATCGTTGACAAAGTCATTGCCATAGCTTAAAGATGCATAACTTTTATCATCATAATGATTTTAAAATTGAATTGGTTTCATTTTGACCATAGTACAGAGCAAAAACAATGTTTTAATAATCTACAGCAACATCTATTGGAAAAAATAAACTAAATTTTTTTTTATTGTGTTATTCATTTTCCCATGTTGTAAATATGACATATACCAAATTTCTCCAACTTGCTAGGTACCAAGTAGGTTTTCTTTTACAATCCTTCAAACACTTGTACTTTATTTATAACCACCCTGTATATATATTTCAATAGATAAAGTTTGACTGGATCTGTCACGAGTGATAATGTTATAAATCTTCATCCAGATAAATTGATTCTGGCTAAAATTAGCTTCTTCTATTGTATTGCTATTACTCTTTACCCATTTCTTGAAAAATTTCAGACATCTGAACCAATGGTGCCTTTTTTTATATGAAAATCTTTTCATTCTTGTTAAACAGTTAATGAAAAATATTGTTAAACAAAGCATAATTGAAGAAGCAAAAAAAATTATTCATCTTATTTTTTATAGATCTAGATGATCTTAAAAAATAAAGACTGGCAAAAAATACCAATACTGGAAATGAACTACAAGCTGCTTTATTACTAGTTAGGGCTACTGAAGCTAAAACAAAAGGCTGTTTAACAAAACCTTTTATGTTTGTGAAAAATATTGTAAAAGACATTTGAATGCATGTCCAAAAATTTTGCTGTTTTATCTTGTTTAAATCTACATTTATTGAAAAACAATGTATTATTATGTAAAAAATAAATGGTTGATTTGCAACTTTTTTATTTCAAAACACAAATTTCCCCAGCATGTTCAGAATGTGCAAAGATCCAATTTGAAATTTAGCTGAAAAAAGTGAATATAAAGAATGGCTTGATTTATTTAATGAAAAAATTCCTGAAGATTATTTCTATTTTAATATTTTGAAATCAGAATAATATCCTGACTGTTTTTTAATTGTAAAAATAATTCTTGTATTCTCACATGGCCACGTG
This sequence comes from Argiope bruennichi, assembly GCF_947563725.1. Taxonomy (NCBI): domain Eukaryota; kingdom Metazoa; phylum Arthropoda; class Arachnida; order Araneae; family Araneidae; genus Argiope; species Argiope bruennichi. The sequence goes on from NC_079158.1 coordinate 4,372,480, forward strand.
GCTGTGAAAACCTGTGAAATGTGAATTTAATATCAACTACGATGTGCATGTTAAAAATCTGAAAGAAGATTCTTTAATTCTTCTAAGAACTGTGTATGATATGATGAACTTTTGAAATCGGAACATTTAAAATATCTCTATAAAAGCTATTTTTCAGTATATTAAATGAGCATGTGCAAAGTATCATGAAGCTTTAGATAATTAGAAAAAAGTTCAGGGAAAAGAAAAGTTTAGCAAACACAAAGAAGCAATACAAATAAAATTGTTGAAAAGAAAAAAAAATTAAACTAATGACTGAAAAATCTGTTGAATTTGTAGAAATTGATGTCCAAATATAGGAATTGGCAAAAAATAAATAAATAAAAGTACTAATTTTGTTTTGTAATGTTTTTTTGTTAAGTGATTATTAAATGATTTGTATCATGATAACAAAAAGGTTTTGTTTTATTTCACCCGAGTCCTGAATTTTGTGCGACTTAAAATTAAAGAGCGTGAGAGATAATATATTCCCTTTTTCTGTTGATATAATTGAAATATTTTCAGTTATGTTCTCTGATAGTGAAATAGCTTAAAAAAAACTCCATGATGGCTGAAAAATCTACAGAAATTAATGCCAAATATATGAATTGACAAAAATGAATAAATAAAAAAGTAATCTTGCTTTGTAATGTTTTGTTAAGTAATTAAAAATTGTTTATATCATGATAATAAAAATATGTGTTTTATTTCATCCAAGTCCTTAATTTTGCATGACTTACAATTAAAAAGCATGAAAGGTTATCAGTATCCCCCTCCCCTTCTAATGTGTTAATTTGCTTAAATTGAGGTAATAAATAAAGATTTTAAAAAATTCTGTATGTAAATATAAACATTTTTTTAATATACTATTATTTCAAGTAAGGTTAAATTGTTGCTTCTTTTCCTTCATTAAAACTATGGAGTATTGTTACTCCATTATAACTAGCACATGAATGCTGTTTGTGTATTTCCTCTTGTATTACATATACTTATTGTAATTAGGGTTAGTTGTGATTTCGAAGTGTTAGAAAAATAATTTTATTTACTTTTAAACTTAAGAAATTAAACAATTTATTTGAACTGCAAGCTTCACCGAGGCGAATGTGAGAGCATTCTGAAGAAAAAGGAGAGAATAACTTTTTAGAAGCATCATGCATTTCAATACCTGGATGATGGGCAGAGCTTAGTTACGTCCCACACCGCCTTGACGGAGCCTGTTGTTTAGACTCATATTGATATATGATTTATGATAGGCCTTCACTACTTACTTACACGGAAAACATGGGATTTTTTTTTCTTCCGGCAACTTTGATCAATATGGAAAAAATATTTTAAGTTTATTTTATAACAGTATTTCATTGTTGAAGTTGAAACTCAAATCATTCTCATTGATTCTACTATTTCATCCTGGATTTTTTTCCCATTGTTGATGAGGGAAATACAAAGTTAAATATGTTTTTCCATAATGAGTAAGTTCTTTTTATAGTATGTTTTTAGTACCTTTTGAAACTTCTTGTACTTGTAATTAAGATTTAATTTGTAGTAAATAATGGTGACATTTTTTTTAAAAAATATATCCATTTTTAATGCTGCATTTCTTTAATGTAATATAATTGGACATATAAAAATATATAATTGGTCTAATTGCTTGAAGATTACTTTATTTTAGTGCTCTGAATTTTTTGGTGAATCAGAGAAATTTTATTTCAATAACTTCTCAGTTATTGCGTAAATCAAGAAAAATATTCTGGAAGACACATAAGATATTAATGTTAGATTATTCTACTTTCTGTTCATATATTTTATTTATTTCAATGAAAGTGTTTAGTTTCATCTAGAAACTTTATATTAGCAGAAATTTAAGTACTAACATTTTTTCAAATTAATTCTAGAATGAATTTGATAGTGTAAGGCTTTTAAAATAATATGTGTTATATATGTATCAAAATTAAAGTTTAAAAATTGTTGAGACTGCTAATTCAGTAAGCTACATAAAATATTTAATTGAAAATGTTTGTAATCATCCATCCTTCCAAGCCAATTAATTCCAAAGGCAGCTAATTATTAAAAAAAAGTATGAATTTGGTAATTTTTTTTACTGGAGTGAAATTTTTAGAATTCCACTTAAGGTCTTGCTACAACTAAACAATAAGGAGATAAGTAGAAAAATTTCTAGATGATATCTGCATTATTTTTTGAAAAAAGACCTATAAGTATTTTTTTTATCAATTAGAATTTGCAGACCAAAGAAAATCGTATTCTAAAAGTGTTGTTCTTTGATTTTAAATGATATCATAATATTCGATTTTCAGAAATAAGAGTTGTGTATATTAAATTTGAAATTAACAATTTTGTCTGAATTACTGCATTATTGCATTTTTCCTTGCCCATTATCTTCTTGAAAACTATTTCTTTTTAATGCTTTCCAATAAGAAACCGACAAAAAATAGGTGTGTGTGTGTGTATATATATATAATATATAACATCAAATTTATTTTTTCCCAATTTTTTTTTTATAGCCAACTTAATAAAGTTGCTGATATGTATTTTTTCACATTTTGATATTTTTCATGACCATTTGCCAGGGCTAAATATGCTGTCAGACAGAAAATGATCTAATTCATGATGATCTATACTCTGGAATTCAAAGAGAAAATTGCAGGGTTTGTCTAAAGATTCCAAATATTATTCAGCTAGAAAGGCTCTATATTTTTCAACTGTAATAAAAGACAAATCGGTATTAATAATAAAGGTGAATATGTACATCTGCTGGTGTACTATAGGTCAGACATATATCTGGAGATATTGATTTGGTATAAATAAGCTTTGAAGGAAAAGGTGAAAATGTTCACTTAAAAGCTATTTTTGTTTTAATCAGCAAATAAATTTAGCATCTGCAACAACTTCAAAAATATTATTGCATAAATATATTTTTCGTATCGTTTTGAAATTGAAAGATTTGTCTTTTTAATGATTCCAATGTAGTAGCTGTAAATTCCCTCCCTGGATTTTGATTTAAGTTTCTGCATAATTTTCATAAATAGTTTTCATTGTTCCAATGATTTTCAAATCTTTTATATTCTTTCATTCAGTATTTAGTATGTGATTTTTCTTTCCCATTGTTAAAAGCTAAGGAAGAAAGATTTTGTTTAGTGTTTACATGAGAAATAAAAAAGTGAAGTTATAGGATAACAAAAGACATTATTAGAAGACAGATTACTCATTACTGAGTTATTTAATGACATAATGAGACATGGGTTTGGATTGCATTAGAAAAGTTGTATACAATAAGCTGAACAGGTATGATGGTATTAAAATAACATAGTTTTAATGTCTGTCACAATTTGATATTTAAAAATATTTTGTTGCTGGAATCACGAACATCATGTTACAGATCATAAGAGATTTAATTAAGATTAAATACCAATATTTCCAGCAAAACAACTGATGCCCAAAAGCAGATAGATTATTAATGAAATTGTCATTTGTGTTAAAATGATTTTGTTCTTTTCAAGATCTCTAACCGGAATAATATTTTTTATAAATTTTATTTCCGTTCATTCTATAAAAAGATGAGAAAATATGATTTATATTTCCTGTCTTTCTATTAGCATTACTTTTCCTATTTTCTCATGATTGTTAAGTTTTATAAAACTTAACAAGAAAGCAGCAAAGTGGTTGAAGATAAATTCTTCTCTTTTAAACAATTCTATGCATAAATCAATCTCATATATAAAATTGTTAATATATTATTGATTGCTATTATGTTCTATATGTTATGCTTAATAATAATTACAATAAAAATTGCTACATAGGTGCACAGATGTCTAAAGCTATGTCTTCAGCATACCCAGATTCCAAGCCCAAAGAATCTTTCCCCGCTTATTTTCTTGAAAGTGATAGAGAAAAAAAATTGTCAACTCAATGTTCACAGTCGCATAAAAATTCTATCCATGAGATTGAAATGAATAATTATGATTTGGACATAAATGAAGATGCTTCTATTATAGAACCAAAAAGTGATGTTAACACGATTAAACATCTGAGTCATTGTCATGAGTCTGATAATGATTTTGGGGAAAACGAAAATTTGCCCAACGTCCTTTCTGATGTAAGCACGCCTTCTCTTTCTGAGCATAGCAATATTGAATGTAATAACATCTCCAAGCGTGTTTCCCTTTCTGGGAATAATATCAAAAGAAATAGGTCATGTCAAAGTTCAAAATCACATAAAGACTCAGTTCATGAAACTGAAATATATCATTATAATTTGGATGTAAATGAAGATATTATTGAATTAAGTCAAAATGATCTAAAAGAGAATGGGGATGTAAAAGAGAATAACTCATCTATAAAAAATTCACAATCTATTGAAATTTTGGAGCAGATCATTAGAGCAGAATCAAAAAGTTTTATTGAGTTTAAAAACCACTCAGTTTGTGAAAGTGAAGCAACCACTCAAATGAAGGGAGATAAACACACTTATCTTCCTCCAAGATTTAGCAAATCATTGGTTTCATCTACACCTACTCTTGTAGAGTCCAATTTTGACACAATCAGCATTAAGAAATCGGAAACTTGCGTTACTTCTGATGTGGCATCTCCCATTTTATGCAATCAACTTATCTATAATAATTCTGGATGCTCTTCGGATCAAAAGAATGTAGAAGAAAAAAGCATTCATATTCAGTATATGGGGGCAATTGCCGATTCAACTGCATTCAATCCAATTCAAAAGACTCAAATTCCTTCAGGGGACATTTCTGCTGAAACAGTTACTCCTGCTAAAAACAGTTGCTCATTAATAGAGATTGGATCAGCTTCTCCATTGGATGGATCTGCTCACAGTGTTTTGGCAGATTTAAGCTTTGATGATAAGGTAAATTTTCCTTAATTATCCGACATCAGATCATAGGATCGAAAAAATAAAGCAAATCTTTGAATATAATATCAAAAAGTTTTCCCTATTTTACTTTAATAGCACTCTTAATAATTTGCAATCATTTTTATGTAGTGTATGCAGATTTTATGCAATGACTATTTTTCATTTTAAAGGTAAAGTAAGTGCATTTTGATCTTTAAAATATCATTTCATTTTTTTTTATGATCTTATTATATTTAGTTTAACTAGTTAATTATATTTAGTTTAGTTAATTTAGTTATACTTAGTTTAGTTAATTATATTTAGTTTAACTCATTAATGTCCAGTGTCTTATTTATATATCTACATTATTATATTTCATTTTTATGGTGAAAAGGGGTGCATTCTTTTTGCTTTTTTTTAACCAGTGTATGCATTTTTCCAAACTTCTAAGCAATTTTCAACTGGTATATACCACCCATTATTGAGATTTTGAAGTCAGATTACTCCAATTCAAGATTTTTAAAATTTGGACTTTGAAGTTGATTTGTTTTTAAAGCAATGCAAGGAAAAGGCATTTTTAAAAAAAATATTTTATTGTATATTTAAAAAAAAATCTAATTAACATCTGTAAAAAAGCCTCTTAAAATGACTTTTTATTTATTTTTTATATAATTTTTTTACCCAATTATCGTAAATTTCTTTACATAATTCAATAATGCATAATTTCTTTACATTAATTTTAAAGATTGAAATCTTCTCTAACTTCTGCTAATTTCTGTTATTTAATTATATAACACCTTCTGTTTTAGATATGTGCAGTCTTACTGATTCATTTAAGAACCCAAAGAATATTTGAGGTGTTTGTATCAAATTATTATGAACTGAAGGATTTAATTTCAACTTATAAGTCTGAAAGGCCAACTTATAAGTCTCAATGCCAATGCGATGGACAAAGAATAAATTAAGTTGGACATTAAAGGCTATTTTAAAAGAAATTATATATCTCCACTATTCACCACTTAATGTTTCACACATATGCTTCAGGAAGCAAAAGTATTTTGTCAATTGTTATTTGAATCAATTTCACAGTACATTCCCAGATTAAATTATGTCCGGGGGGAGGAGCAACAGCTAAGGAAATAAATGAATTATTATTATTTTTTTCTAAACTAAAGAATAGCATAAAGATTGAATTTCATAATTATTATAATATCTATGCCCTTACATGACCATTGACGTTCATTTTTATTTTTATATGAATATTATTATAAAGATAGAATATTTTAAAAGTAGAATAAAATCTATTTGTATGATGTTCTGAATAAAATCTGTTTCTTTAATGATCTAAAACATGAAACTTTGTAGATAACACAAAATTGAATTTGTTAGATAACAATGAATAAAAATCAATGGCTAACTCGATCTGACCACTGATTTGTTGAGTGAATAATTAGAAAAAAATGTTTCAATTCAGTAAAATCAGAATATTGTGATTTAGTAAGTGCTCTGAGTTTTGAATGGCATTAACTGGAAAGAAATTATTCCAGCTCTAATTATTACCAATGAATTGATTATGTTTTAATCAGTTTTATGAGTTTACATAAAAATCTGTATGGAGTGTTCATTTTCTTACAAATTTCTGTCCTCTTTACAGCCCCAAACAGTAAAAAGAAAATCCTGCGCCTTGTAAGTTTTTGAATTGTTTTCTCATTTTATGTATTTTTCAATTTTTTGATGGACTGTAATGCATCATTAATTTATTTGCATGTTGTATTATATAAATCTACAATTTGTATGTGTGTCCAAAAGTACAATCTATATATCAACAATTTGTTAAAAAATTGCATGGGGTTTAAAAATATATGATATTATGACTTAGAGCTGTGATTCATTAAGAAAATAGGTGTAAAAATTGCTCTTTGAATTTCATTATTTTGGACTTAGTAATGTGTTTGATTTTGTTTTAATTTGGAGGAAAAATTTAGCTTTTTCTTTTTGAATTTCTGTACATGGTGCTTATAATTTTCTGTTAAAAAATTTTTATTCGTCAGTTCATATTTCAATTCAATTAACTAATGGAGAACAACTTCATATTCTTATTAGAAGAGATTGCATATTATGCTTTGCTTCTCTTTGTAATTAAAAGATGTCTTGCAATGAATCAGTTGAATTCCACGAATAATGCCTGGACTGTTTGCTTTGTGAACTAAAACAAGTCCTTACTCGGTGATTTTCATTTGACTCTTGTTCGCATATACTACTAAATCATGAGTGTTACAATGATATTTTATAAAACTGCTGGGAATTCAGCCATTTGATATTAGAGTATTGCAGTGGAAATGATGATGAGTAAAAAGTCTCCAAAGATTGGGTCCGACAAAAAGAAAAATTTAATTTAAATACAATTTATTATGAGGAAATAGAATTGAACACATGATGAACTATTTACAGATATGACTGGGAAAACTTCTAAAAACATAAACGGTCATTACAGGACCTGAGACCAATACCGAAATAAAACATCTTACAAAACAATAACGACACATATTTTATATCATGTCTTAATTCTAAAGTTTTTATATTACAGTTGCTAGGTTACATAAATATCAGATGCGATACCGATTAAATAGTTAAATGTTTAATGTCACGTGAAGTGATTTATTCATATTAATGACGCACAAAAGCAAGTTCAAAATGCATTGCATCATTTTTTATTTTTTTTTTTAATAAAGTACGGGAGACAAAATAATTTGGAATTTATAACCTTAATGCCGAAATTTCCTAACAATGGCCCGCCTCTCACGTACTTCTAAAAAGAACTTAAAAGTTTGATTCACTTCACATGACCTTATACATTACAAATATTGACATTTTAAGATTTATAACAAATTTTAATATATTCACAGAAATAACATGCTTGCAGTCCATCTGGATTCAAGGGGGACATATAGGAGTTTCCAATATTATAACATGGGGCTTACAAAAATAAAAAATAACATCTCCTGTGACAAAACGACGATGGAATTCTCAAAACGAGCCAACAAAGACCTAGGAGAAACACTAGCAGGTTACTTTTTCACCTCCTCCGAAATGGTATTGGAGGCCGCTCGTACTCTTCGGAAAGTGTGTACTCGATGAAAGATTGCATCGACGTGGACATTAATTTCCTCTCATCCAAATAGGTAGTATCACATGAAAACAGGAAAACATTTTAGTACAACATATATACATATTCCACAAGGCAAATTATGAACAATTTGCCAGTATACAAACTGGACAATAACATTTTAAATCAAAATTTTATCTAAAAATTTGGACAAACCACTTTTAGCTAAAGGTTTTGTAAAAAGATCAGCAAAATTCATTTTAGTATTTATATACTTTAAAGTGAAAAGTTTTTCTAAAACTAAATTTCTGAGATAATGATATTTTATATCAATGTGTTTAGTACACGAATTTTTCACATAAGATTTAGAGAACTCAATTGCAGCTTGATTATCACATAGAAGATAGCTAGTTAAATTAGCTTTTATTATATTATGTTTTTCGAATTCCTTTAATATATGGATGATCCACACAAGTTCTTTTGCCGATTCACATAACGATATATATTCACTCTCCATAGTGGACAAACTAACACATTTTTTTTTGAAGTCCTCCAAATTACTGGTGAATGATCAATGAAAAGAATAAGACCTCCAATTGAAATTCTATCATCTCTATTAGCTGAGAAATCAGCGTCACTATAACAATTTATATTTATATCATTTATTTCAGATATTCTTAATTTATAAGTTTTAGTATGATCAATATAGCCAAGCAATTTGAGTAGAGTATTCCAATGTACTAATCCTGGATTACTTTGAAATTGAGATAAGATATTAACGGCATAACAAATGTCAGGTCTCGTCCTACCTGAAATAAACGATAAACATCCCAAAATATTTCTATACGGGAATTTTGACATTTCCGTAATTTCAGCTTCAGTACTAGGACATTGGGTTTTGGAAAGAACTGTACCAACTGCAATAGGTAATGAAACAACAGGATAGTTATACCTTTTATATTTATTGCAAACTTTATGGATATATTCCGACTGATGAATGAAAAATTCATCTCCCATTTCTTCAAATTGAACTCCAAGCAAAGTACGCGTTTTGCCCAAGATTTTGAGATCAAAATGGGTACTTAAACGATTTATTACCTCTTCGATTAAGATGTCGTTTTTTGCAAAAATTACTATGTCATCGACATAAAGTAGCAAAACGACATTATCCTGATACGCATATACACAATTTGTCCAATCCAATTTCTTAAAGTTTAAATTTTCTAGCACAGAGTGAATTTCTAAAAACCATTCCCTCCCAGATTGATGCAAACCATATAATGCTTTATTTAAATGACATACGTGGTCAGGTTTATTAGAGTCAACAAATCCTTGTGGTTGTGTCATAAAAATGCCTTCCTGTATTGTGGCATATAAATATGCACATTTAATATCAAGTTGACAATGTCGCCATTTTTGTTTACATACCAACACAGAAAAACACATCCTAATAATTGAAAATTTTACCACAGGACTGAAAACCTCATCATAGTGAATACCTTGAATTTGTCTAAAACCCTGAGCCACTAGTCTTGCTGTATATCGCACTATAACACCCTTTTCATTAAGTTTTATGGTACAAACCCATCGACAACCAATAACTTTGCCATTTGCAGTTTTTGGATCCCAAACTTTACGTTCTTTTAAAACACTAATTTCCTCTTCCATAGCTTTATACCATTGATCAGCCTGGGGAGTTCTCAAAGCTGTGTTAAAATTAACTGGGATTTGAACCTCTAGTCAATCTGATACGTTGGCCTCTTCCATATATACTATTCCTGAATATTTATTTTTTCCAGAAAAGTTAAATAATGATTTTTCATACTTTAAATTATGTGTCTTACAGTATTCCGCGACATCTTTATGACAATGTAGGCATGCTTTCGAACCTTGAACGTAATAATAAATGTCAGTTCTAGACTTATCTTTACGTGGAACAGCTCGTCTTTCCCAAATAACCTTATCGGAAGTTTGATCGTAATTCGATGTTCCCTCCCGTTCAGAGATATCTGGTTTGGGGGTACTAGGGATAACCGGTTGTTCCGATTCTTCCTCAGATTCGGTACTAGACTCAGAACTAGACTCTATTGATTTTTTGCGAGGGTCCAGCTTAGCTCCACTGCTTTTTGGTTCTTGCACCCTATCATCATCAAAAGATACATTAATAGTTTCTATTATTTTTCTCTCATTAGGTAACCATATGCGATATCCCCGGGTTCTTAATGCATAACCCAACATTATCCCTTTCTTGGCTCTCATATCGAACTTTTTCCTTAGTTGTTTAGGTACACCTAAATAAGCTGTGCATCCAAAAGTCTTTAGATGATTTACAGATGGTTTACGACCACCATAAAGTTCAAAAGGAGTTAAAATCTGCTTACTATGACATACACGGTTCCAAACATATGAATGACATAACAATGCTTTAGCCCAAAAACCCTTAGTCAAACCACTAGTATTAAGCAGAACTTTTATTCCATCTACTGCAGTGTAGTTGTAACGTTCGGCTACACCATTTTGTTGGGGCGAATATGCGTTTGTTCTTTCAGCCTTAATACCCAAATCATCTAAATAGGATTCAAATTCTGCATGGCAAAACTTAAGACCATTATCGGTTCTTACATTTATTACTTTTGAATTTAGAAACCTCTCGGCCCTTTTCTGATAGTTCGAGAAATGCTTAAATACTTTAGTTTTCCCCTTAATTGGGTAGACAGTTACTTTTCTAGAAAAGTCGTCAATGATACTCAAAAAATATCGGTACCCACCAATAGCAACATCAGGAAAGGGACCACATAAATCCATATGTAATAACTCAAGTGGTTTAATAGATCTAATTTTACCAATAGGTTTGAAAGATTTATGACGAGATTTAGCAATCTTACAGGGTTCACAATTTAAATCCATGTCCTTTAATTCGGGCATTCCAATTACACTTTTGTTCTTACTAGTTCGTATAATGTCGTTTTTGTTAATATGACGCATTCTATTATGCCAAACAATTAAATTATTTGCATTGAAAGTGGAAAAGTTTTGGACTTTTGATTTAAACTTATGTACATCTTTATAATGGGAATTTGCCTTTACATTTTTATGGTCTGGATGCACTTCAATTTGGGGATTTACACAAAATAGACCATTAACCTTTTTGGCTACAAATTGTTTGCGACCATCTTTAGCATATACAGTAATCTGGCCATTTTTACAAGTAAAAGTCGATCCAGCTTTATCAATGAGTGAGCCGGAGATTAGATTTCGTCTTAATTTCGGAGAATACATTACATTCAAAAGATTTACAATTTCCAACTCACCCTTATTCCGGAAAATCATCTTTACAGTTCCAATTCCTTCTATATCACACTGTACACCTCCAATGGCTACGGACATGGTTGTTCCTTTCACTGGTCGATAGTTCTGGAGAAGACTTCGGTTTCCACAGAAGTGTGATGTAGCAGCCGTGTCGAAAATCCAGGACGTGTCTTCACCTCCTTGACTTAAATTGGATTCCTCTATGAAGCTGCTTCTAGGAACATTTGATTTTCTTCCCTTTTTCCTCGTCTGCTGGAAATTTCTTTTGTAGGTAGAATTTTGCTTGCTTGTTGTAGACTTCAAAATGTTAATGCTTGTATCAGACTGGAAAACGCAGGATTCATGGTCTCTCATGGCTTGCTTCAGTCTCGATTCTTCTGCAAGAAGCTCTTGGAGAATCTTGTCGAACTTGAATTCCGTGTCATTCCATCTATAAATGTTTTGAACGATACTGTTGAATTGAGGCGGCAGGAAACGGATCAGCTGAAAAGCTTGATACCAATCACTAATTGGTTTACCAGCATCTTTTAGTTGCTCAACTATTCTTCTAATACGCGCTGCGTAAATCCCAATTTCTTCCTGCGGGTTGATTCGACAGGAAAAGAAAACGTCGGTAAGTCCTATTATTCGAGCACGCGAGTCGGGTTGAAAATGATCTTCGATGCGTTTCCAGGCTACCACAGGATCCTCTATATCGGCAATTATACACCTGTAATTCTTTGATATGTTCAGGTATATAGCACTATATGCTTTATCCTTCCTACAGTAGAAGTCTTTTAATTCCTTACATTTTGTTTCATCGGGTTTAATTTCATATCCAATGACGATCCGCCAACAGTTCCTTTCCATCAATAACACCTTGATATCATCTCGCCATGATGAGTAGTTATTAGCATCGAGTGGTTCTATAGTTGACTCCATCTTTTATAAAGGAACTCCGGCCCGCCGTCACAATAGTCGATTCTTAATTTCCTCTCTAAATTCCTTTAATTTTATTCGTCACCATAAGCCTCTTGGTTAGTGACTGGGCCCATAACCTTGTTACAGTGATATTTTATAAAACTGCTGGGAATTCAGCCGTTTGATATTAGAGTATTGCAGTGGAAATGATGATGAATAAAAAGTCTCCAAAGATTGGGTCCGACAAAAAGAAAAATTTAATTTAAATACAATTTATTATGAGGAAATAGAATTGAACACATGATGAACTATTTACAGATATGACTGGGAAAACTTCTAAAAACATAAACGGTCATTACAGGACCTGAGACCAATACCGAAACAAAACATCTTACAAAACAATAACGACACGTATTTTATATCATGTCTTAATTCTAAAGTTTTTATATTACAGTTGCTAGGTTACATAAATATCAGATGCGATACCGATTAAATAGTTAAATGTTTAATGTCACGTGAAGTGATTTATTCATATTAATGACGCACAAAAGCAAGTTCAAAATGCATTGCATCATTTTTTATTTTTTTTTAATAAAGTACGGGAGACAAAATAATTTGGAATTTATAACCTTAATGCCGAAATTTCCTAACAATGAGGATTTCAGTCTCCTACCATATAATCTTTTCTTATTCTCTTAAACCTTTATCTGAATTCTTAAATATATTTTTATGTTTGAAGCATTTAATTTAAAGCATTTGGAAGTATATATATTGCATTTCCATCCTTATAGAAATTGTGTGCAGAGAATTTAGAATTTGTCTTTGTTTTAATTTGTAGCTGAAATTTAAATTTATTTAAATTCAAATTTTAATTACTAAGTATGCTATCCACATCAAAACTAGCTAATTTAAAATCAGAAAAAGCTAAAAATTACACATAAATATGTTTCCATTCTATTCAAAGGCTTTATTTATTACTTACATTTTTTTGCTTTCCTGTTATTGATTTACCTTAGATTGTTTAAAGAATATGACTAATTTGTTCATAAAATAATAATTATAAAAAAAATTGTAATTTCTTGTGTATTTCTGTGCTATAACAATAATATACATCTTGTACTATTCTTATATTGAGCAAGATGTTTTGACATTCTATCCATTTTAAGTCCCGTGTTATCATGATTGAAATATTTAGAACAACCTTTACAGAAACAATTGAAATCACAAATATCGATTCGATGAAATAGCTATGTGTGCAATGAAGCGCACTCAAATTGTTTGATTCTTACATGGCATATATTAGTTGAATTGTACTAAAGATCACAAAATTTTATTGATGCATATGGCTAGGGGAAAATACCTGTGGTTTCACATGAAACCTGTTTGTCAATGCTGGGTATTAAAGGATTTACTACATTATATTTGTCATATGGCATTACATGAATCGACTCCGTTATTAAAATTCCAGAACTCTTTTGTGGATGTATAAAAGCTCACTTTTTACCTACTCCTAATATAAATATTTCTGTATTTTCATTTCTTTTATGTTGTAGAAACAGGTGGCAGCAAGAAAAATTTCTACGAATCTCACTCATAAAATCGCTTGTTTTGTCGGATATGAACATAGAAAAATTTTTAAGGCTGTTCTTTGTTTTATAATTTAAAATGTAATTGGCCACTATATTTGTTATGTTTTTCCCGCTCCCTCCCACAGACCCACCCCATTTGTGGCTTCGGACAGCGACTCCAGTTGTTCTCCTTCTAACGAAGATAATGGCGAGGTTCTTGCTTCCACTGATTCAGAAGAGGAAGCAGGTTCCAATTCTTCAATCTGCTTTGTGCCCAGTTCGGTTCCTAACTCCCCTGCTTTGAGAGACAACACAATCCGCAACAGAGCAGAGTCGCCCGCCAGAAGGAGAATTACGCCCCTCAAGGTGCGCAAGAGTCTCTGTCCGCCCCCCGATCTAGCTTTCGCTCAGGCTCTGGCCAGCTCGCCTGTCATCCAGCAACTCAGCTACTCGAGTGACTCGGAAGGGGACAGCCCAGTGAACGTGTGCAGAACTATGGGCAGAAAGAATGTCATTGAGTCGAGTGACGAGGATTGAAAAGCAGTGATTCACTAATTATTTTTGATATTATGATGAATGAAAATGTATCTATACGATTTTGTTTGTTAATTAACATTATTTTAATAATTATCATTTCAAATGCATTATTATTATTATTATTTTGTTCTTTAATAAATATTATAAAATAAACTTGTGCCTCTTCCTTTGTAGTTAATCTTACAATGTATTCTAGAGTCTTGCACCTTTATTATCAAAGAAATTGCAATCGCTTTTAGCCTCTTTTATTTCCTTGCACGATTTGACGCTATCCAAAGTGTTGATCCTTAGTGAAATTTTTTTTTATATTTTCATGTCAAGAAGGAAAATCATTCAAAAGAAAAACAGTAAACGCTTTTTATAAATTAGTTTAATTAAAAATCAAAATTTTAAAAATTATGTTTCTGTATTCGAAATTTATAACATTTGACACAGCTGCAAAACTGAGAAATATTTTTTTTTATGTGATTAGAAAATGACATTCTCTAATACATTTTGATTTTTTTATGTGCAAGAAACAGTACTGACAATTATGTTATTCCAGGGAAATAAATCAGATAGCAGCCTCTTCCTGCGCCCTTTTGGCAAGGAATTCCACAAGCTGGGGGACCTCCATCATACGGGCGAGGTAGCTTTGAAGATTCGGTCGGCTCTCCAAGCTGAGCCCGTGCCGGTACTTAAGGGCGGCGAGGGCCAACGTCAGCCCGATGTCGCTCCAGGTCACCTGCAAGAAACATGAGTTAATATACGTGTACAAGGAACGTGAGCGGAGCATATCGAGATGGCAGGGTACCGGCCAAGCTGCAATCCTCAGAAAGTTGCTCCATCCCTTAAAGCACAGGATGCTTTATAAATATTCTTGAGATATTGAGGAACATAATAAGAACGGGTTTTATCTTGGAAAATTCAAATAAATTTTGGACTTCAATCATATACAAAGATATATGTAAGACGTTTTTATTTGTCGGAGATCATGCAAATTACATTTCCTTTTTATTACCTTCATTTTTGATCATTGTAATGCACTAAAAAGTCATTCGAAAGTGGAAAGAAGATTCAATTCTCTTTTAATGTGCAAATGATGGCCTACCTTCAAATTTGTTTGTCAAATAGATGCCACAAAAGTGTTATTGTGCCATTGCGCATCTCCTCATTCACACTTCGCGAAATACGGATTCTCATGTTTTAAATAACTTAATGACTGAAGCCTAGTTACGTTCAATTGCTACTGCGATTTTGTTTTTGTAAAGCAATTATCTATGGAAGTAGATTTTTATGTTTGAAATCGGAAAATGAGTGGGATCAAGGACTCAAAAAGCCATTTTCACGCACAAGAATTCAAAAGAAAGATTTGAGCTATTTAAACTCAGCCATTTTTTACTTTTTCATACAAAATGTAAATATAATAATCGTCAAAAAATTCGAACTCGGGATTTCGACGGATTTTAGCATTTTCAGACCTTTTTAAGCCTGAAGATAAAGACAAATTTATGAATTAAAGTTTGTCTGTAAATACGATAACTCAAAAACTCTTTGAGCTAAACGAATGAAATTTGGTATATGAACTCGACACGAAATTTGAACTATATTTTACGACTAAAAAGAAAGTATTATTTTAAATTATTCATAAACAATAATGGTAGAACATTCTGATGGATTAGCTATACTTAAATAGTCCAACTGCGGAGACTGGGACCTCTGTCAACCACTGAGGAAATATCAATGGATCATGAGCATAAGACATGAATTATATATCGATACAGTGATTGTATCTAAGAAAATTTGTCTCGTGGTTTCCCCCCCCCTTCTTCTTCTTCTTGAAAAAGTTTACTGTACAGAGATTCCCCTATATAATAAACAGTAGTGCTTTTCCCGATTTTTCTTAAAAGTACAGGAGGGAAGATGATCATCAACGGTATATCAAGGTGTCATGAACTTTCATTTAAACTTTTCGAAAAAAACTGTGCAGTGATTTTTAAATGGCGGTTTTCGTCATGATTTTACCTTTGGAATATAAAGTGAACAAATGTTTTTTCGATTTATCATCTCACAAATAAAGGTTGGTCATGACTTTTATACGAAATAAAAAAAAGAGAGAGAGAGAAATTGTACCAGTAGTTGGATTGAGTGAATAATATTTTAAAATCTAGATTTATTTATCCATACTACAATGTGCATGATTTTTTTTTTTCTTTTAAAAAATGAGCGTCAAAATTTACATTACGGAACAGCATACATATTTTAATAATTTCAAAAATGTTTTTCTGGGCATTGTCATTCATCAAAACTCCTGAATATCCTGACTTTTTTCTTTCGTGAACGAGAAAGTGGAAAAAAGAAAATGAATAAACCAGAGTGAATGATCTTCCCAAAACGTGATCGCATACTCTAATAAACTTGTCATGCCAAAGAACGCAATGCGTTGGCGTACAAAAGTGACGAAATATTCACTTTTGGCGTGAATTTAGCTTTTTTTTTTTTGTCAATTTATCGTGTTATCCTTGGCGAGTTTTTTGGTGATTGTTCCCCGGCATGCCGCTCATTGAATTCAAAAATCTACTTTGTGCCATAGACACGTTTTCCTCAACCGATTGAAACAAGATTTGTTACAAAATGATACTTGTCACAAAATCCTATACCAAATTTGATATATTTAAGTCATTGCTTTTTTTAAGCTATCGCGTTTACATGCTTCTGAAAGTACGGACTGACAGTGGATCAACCTTTTGTTGTATTTGGCTCAAAATCTTATAGGCGTCTACACTATAAATGTTAAATGGACGCACGGAATCTTATCTATTTAGCTCTCTTTGTTTTGTAGTTTATTTCTTATATTCCAACAACCGGACAGGCAGACAAACTTTCTCTGAACAGATTTTACTCAAAATTCAATAGAAATCTACAAACATGTCTAAAATTTCAGTTGCCAAATTTCAACCATGTTGCTCAAAGTGTTTTTGTGTTACTTTTGTCACAGATGGACATTTTCTAAAAATGTATTTTTCGAACACCAGGAAGTCTAAACCGTGGAGATTCAACAAAATCTCGTGTTCGAATATGTTGAAAATAATTGCACTTTCTCTATACTATGTATAGGAGAAAGTAAAAAATATGAACTGGTTAAAAAAGTAATCCAAATTGAAATTTAAACTGTTTACTATGCATTGAAATAACATTAGTTATTAGATTTTTTAAACTGCTATTGTTTAATTATGAAATATAAAGAAAAATGAAAAGAGATTTCTTGTATAAACTTTGAAGCATAATTTAAGTCTAAAATGATATAAAGAAACGAGATTTTTCTGGTACATTCTATAAAAGATATGCTTTTTCGAATGCTCTAAACTATTCATTGCAAACCTGTTTATAAGTCCTTCCTGTAAATTTTGCAATTTCAAAAAAACAATATTGCATTACGTTTTACTTCAGTTATTTTTCTTATTTTTACATTATTATGATATATTTTGTTCTATTTCTTTGTTTCAGTGCTCGTTTTTCCTGTATCTTTTCATTTTTTACCCTTATGCCAATCTAAGAAAGAATACCAGACGTTTTGAAATCCAGGGTTCAATACACAGAAGTCTTTGCAGTCATGCAAGTTAACATAAAAATAGATAGTATGGGCGATTTATTCATCAAAATGAATCGATTACAAACAATCGAAATTCCATCTGAGCTCCTTCCAATACCGCATCACATAAGTCACTGTGTTTTGAATTGCGTGTCTGCACAGGGTTTGCTTCTCATGAGGAAAGTAATGCGATCAGTCATTTTCTTTTCTCACTTCCAGAAAAATAAGAGTGCAGTAATCCGCTTTTACCGGTTTGTATACTGTCTTTGCCTACGCGCAAAGTTTATCAAAATTTACATTGAATTTTAAATTTTTCCTTTAAATGTAGCATGCTGAAGCTCTTCCTGGCTATGGCACGTTGTGCAATCCTAATAATACTACTAGGCACCTGCATTCATTTTTTCCAATCGGGCTTTCCAGTTTAAAAAAAATAAAATGAATTCCCTTGATGTGAGTATTCAGATTCATTATAATTTCTTCGGTATTCCAAGCAGTGTTGAATTATTTACAAAAATTTATCCACTTTCATGAATACCTGGGGAAAGGAAGTAGAATGCTTTTTCTGCTGATTGAAAAACGAAATTAACAGTTTCCGTTTAAATCCTAGAATGAGAACAAAGAGTCCGTTTGGCGCCTCAATCAAAATGTATCCATTTCTGGCATGTTGGCCTATTTTATGAATAAAAGAATTAAACAATTCTTATTTATAAATATCATAAATTGCTCAAGTTATATCATGAGAGAAATTAGTTCTTTGTATTAAATGAAATTGTTAGCAAAAAATTCCGCTGACAACTTTTGGCATACTGCAATCTTTCCTGTTCCACTTTTACTTATAAGTTTGAAAAACTACCTACTGAATAGGAAATAGCACAACCTACATGAGTAGGGCTCTGTTCTCAGCTGATTTAAAACCCGTGCTACTAGGAGGAGGCTTTCCTTCAGTGATAGAATCTTGAATGGGATTCCGGTCTACGTTTCCATTCCAAGCTTAAGAGAAGATCTTGAAATTTTTATCTAGCGGGAATTTAAAAATCATATGTTCTTTGGCTACCTTATCTCGTCATTATTCGTTTTGTTGTTGTTATGCCTTCTTTCCGATTAAAAAAAACTAAATTCGTTATTTCTAAAACGTATGTCTGGCAGTATCAGCTATCCTGGTGATGTCTGTAATCTAATCGTCGAATTGTCTTCCGCCATCCGTGGGCCTGAAGTAAGCTGCTGAAGATAAAATTATCATTTCTAAAATTTCAAAAGTATATGTATATTTCAATAGCAATCTGAGTTGCATCGTGAAGAGTTTGTTTGTTTGTTTGAATGAGGGGGATTTAGGGATTTTTAGCTACAAAGGCTGTCATCCCAGCGTTCAACAATATCTTCAATCAATAAATGTCAAAAAATTTCAAGTGTTGAAGGAAAATATGGAGAGAGAGTTTATCTGCAAATGCTTTGCTCGTGAGTTGTTTGAAATTACAGCTTGAAAGAGAGTTGAGGCCCAACTTCGACCACAGGCAACGTCTTACGCTTGAGTATTTTCGGCAGTGCAGTAAGATATGATCCAAATTATTCAAAGAGTGGCATGTTTCGCAATTTGGTTGATTCGACAGGTTAAAACGATGTAGAAGGCCAGGTGTAATGAGTGTTTTGGTAGATATTCTAGCGCAAATGATGTCTTCTCTTCTATTTCTTGTCCATTTAGCAATATTTTTTATGTCTGGAATTTCACCAAGAATTTCATAATATTTGCTCTGTCTATAGCTGTCTGTTGTTTTTCTTTTTGAGATTTGTTTGATGCGTGAGATGATGTCTTCCGATGCGATCCATTCAATGCATGGGCTGATTTCTGTAACTGATTTTGCGATCAAGTCCGCTTTTTCATTCCATAAAATTGTCGAATGCCCTGGGATCCAAAGAAAAGTAATATGTTGGTTAATCTGAGATTTTTCCACAATTTTATGAATAATGGATGGGGATTTATATGAAAATTTTTGAAGTGCTGTAAGAACTGAAAGACTATCTGTAAGAAGAAGTAAATGTTTCTCAGGAACGGAAAGATAGTCCAGAGCCTGGTAAATTGCAAGAGCTTCAGCTGTAAAAATTGAATTGATGTTGTGGGTTCGAAAAGCAAATTGAGACAGATCCGAAATGCCGGCGATTGAAGTTAAGTTTTGTGATTTCGATGCATCAGTTGCGATAATGAAACACTGTTTGAAGTCCTTTTGAAGCTTTTCTTGAAAACTGCCATTAATAGCTGAGTGTGGGAGAGATTTGTTTTGAAAAGGGTATTTTGAAATAATAATACTGCAATTTTCTCTTGGAAGTTGCAAAAAATGTTGATCAGAAATAATGCGATTCCAATTAATGTTTAGATCAGAAAAAATTTTATCCAGAAAAATTTTGTCCTGTTCAATAAGAGCAAGATTGAAATGTTCTAAATCTAATTTGTAGATGGCGGAGAAGGAACTGATAGAAATCTGCTTAATGAGAAATTGTAAGGATAAACGTTTGATTTTTTCACTGAGAATTTCCTGATTGGAGATGTAAAGGAGAGCTTTATTTGGTGTCCACTGTGGAACACCAAGTGCAATGCGAAGTGCTTTGGTCTGAATAATATTACATGCTTTCATGTGAGTTTCTGGAAATTTGTTGATAATGGGACTGGCGTAAAAGAATAAGCTGCAAATGCTATTGTCTGTGATTGTGATTAAATCTTTTGTTCTTGGGCCATAATGTTTATATGCAAAACCCTTGAATGCATTGATTTTTTTAAAGCTTTATTTTTAATTTTATTTAAGATCGATCCGTTTTGATTTCTTTTTGAAAAAGGAATTCCGAGGAATGTAATTGAGTTTTTCCATTGGATGTTCGTTCCTGCTAGTGAGATATTTGGGTGGGTAAAATTAATTTTGTTTGAAAGATCGGCTATGTAACTTTTCTCTGCATTAACTGAAAGCTTCCAATACGTACACCATTGATGTACGTTTTCCATTGTTTTTTGTAATTTCTTAGCAATAAGTTCAATAGACTGGTGCGAGCAAAATATAAATATGTCGTCCGCAAAGATCAAACAATCAACTTCATTTTCAAGAGTTTCAAAAAAATCCGATATAAAAATTGCCCATAAGATTGGCGAGAGGACACTACCTTGTGCCAATCCTTTGTTTGTAATTCTTATGTCGGAGAGTGTTTGTCTCCATCGCACTTGAAACGAACGGTGACTAAGGAATTGATGCAACCAAGCGCATATCTTCCCGCAGATGCCCAATTCCAAGCATTTATATATCAATCCGTCAATATAAACCGAATCATAAGCTTTTGCGATGTCGAGACTAATACCAATGAAATGTTTTTTTTTCCTCTTTGCTTTTGAAATGCTGTAATATAATGAGTAAGTGGCTGCCCTATTGTCCTTGTATGGTAAAAAACCAAATTGTTTTGGATGAAGTTTTTTGTTCTTTGTAAGAAAATCAGTAATTCTTTTACATAAGATACGTTCAAAGATTTTGGAAAAAAACAGATGTTAGAGCTATTGGCCTATATGATGTTATCTGAAGCTTGTCTTTATTTGGTTTTGGAATGGGAATAATAAGTGCATGTTTCCATGTTTTGGGAACATATGCTGTGTTAAAAATCTGTTGAAATAATTGAAGGATGTAATAATTTGCATTTTTGTTAAGTTTTTTGAAAAAGGATGCGGGAATATTGTCTGGACCTGGGGTTGTTGTTTTTGATTTTTTAATTGCGAATTGTAATTCTTCCATTTGAAGTGCTCCGTTTAATTCGCTTTCCTGATTGTCCGTAAACTGGATTGGTAATGGCTCGTGAGTACTGGAATTGTTGGCATAAAATTCTGCGAACAGATTACTTTGCACGAATGGGTTTGTGATAAAAGAATTGTTAACAGAAATGGTGTTGAAGGAGTTATTATCTTCATATTGCTGATTCATTTTTCTTAAGATAGAATAAAATAAACGAGGATTTCTTGCACTATTACATAAGTTATCCCAAAATTTTTGTTTTGCTTGTTTACTATAAAATTTGAATCTGCTTGCGAATTTTTTGTGAAGAATCCAAAATTTAGTTGATATGCATTTTAATGCTTTCTTCCGATATATGATTTTAAGGTTGTAAAGTTTGTGACAGGTTTTATCCCACCAGGGTGGGTATTGTTTGTTATTCAAAGGTATTTTTCTAGTATTATTGGATATGATTTCTGAAATGTTTGATGAAACTGAGTCTAGGTTAAGATTTGTATCTTCAAAAAATTTTTCCGATTGAAAAAGAATAGATTGCCATTTAATTTCTGTGAGGAACCTTTGTTTGTTGTGTAAAACTTTGCAGGTGGAAATTATGGGGAAATGGTCGCTATCAAAAGATGATTCAGCAACAAAACAATCTGAGCTACAGAAGAGTGATTTGGAACAAAGGGTAAGATCCAGAAGTGATTGGTTACCTGCAGGAGTAATGTGCGTCGGGTTCGAAGTATTTAAAATGACAAAATTTGAATCCGTTAACCAATCGACAAAATTGTTGCTGAGTCTGGAAGAAGTGGTTGAGCCCCAAAAAGGGTGATGTAAATTAAAGTCACCAAAGATGAACGTTGGTTCAGAAAGTGAGTTAAAAAAGTTTCCGAAAATTTCAATGTCAAAACCTGTAGGAGCGTAAATGTTTACTATACAAAAGTTTAGAGAAGCTGTAATGATTTTAACGGTGAGTATTTCCACGTCCGAATTTTGAGGTACATCGTAAGGGATTATGTATGCCGACAAATGATCGGGGATTCCAATTAAATGGCCCCCTCCCAGTCTGCCTTCCCTGTGAGATCTAAAAAACCTTTTTTTATAGAAACTAAAATCTTCTTCAGCATAAAGAAAAGTTTCTTGAAAAATCCAGAAATCTGAAATTGAGAAGGGAGGAATACCAAGCCAGATTTTTTTATTCCTAATACTACGGCAATTCCACTGAACAAAACGCATCCTAATAAATTAAACCAACAGAAAAGGAAAAAGCAATCTGCAAACTCTGCAAGAGGTCAACCAAACACCGGGGTGACGTACACACACACAAAAAAAGCAAAAAACAAAAAAAAAACCAAGCATTTGGGAAAGATAAAATTGAAGCAGTGCTTTGCAAAGAAGAGAAACAAATAACAAGCAGTAAAGTGGGAGAGGAAACATAAAACAGCAAAAAGGAAACAAAGCGCAAAAAAAGATTATTAATCCGAAGTCCCAGCAGGGCCACCAGCGTCCCATTGCATGGGTTGACTAGTAGAACTAGCGAAGTTTTTCGAAGCATTAAGTAAAGCTTTTTTCTTCCTGGATGGAGATTTAATTTTTTCACCTTTGTCAATCACATGAATTAACTGTTGCACCATAGACTCGACCGTCTTTTGAAATATTTCCAATAGAGCATTGAAATGTTGTTCCATCTTTTTGTTGATGTTTTGGATGATGGATTCCATTTTGTCGTTGAAATGTTGTTCCATCTTTTTGTTGATGTTTTGGATGATGGATTCCATTTTGTCGTTTAAAGATTTTTCAAAGTCAATGGGTGAAGAGTTAGAAATAAAGTTAGTGCTGAATTTGAAAAGTTGCCATTATCAAATAAAATGTTTTATCCTAACTTTACTACTTGGTTTCCCCCAGCAAAACGATTATGTTAAATTAGGAGATATATTTATATGAACGATTGTTTTCTTTCTAACAATCTTCGCATTTAGAAAGAAAATTACCATTACGTACTTTAAATCGTGTTTTCATTTAAAAGCAACTCATTGCATAAAGGGTTTGCTTAACTCGTTACGTGTCTCACGTTCACAGCCCTGACGAACTGATGCTAGAATTTTCTCAGACCATTTTTGGATCACCTATTTTGTTATTATCCATACTCTCATTTATTAAAGTACTATTAACTTTGGACGAGTGCAATGCTCGGCGATGAGGACGTCTAGACAGCGAAATTTGTTCGCATGATGTATCACTTGCTGGCTTATTCATTTTCAGGCCAACAAAATTTAGAATTTTTGGTCAACAAAAAACTTTGTGAAAAGCTTTGAAATGAACGAAACTAGGCTATGACTTGGCTTGGTCAGGCGTTTGGTTTCTTGTCTTCTGTTGGGGAGAAAAGACTATGCGCGAATTTAGGATACGAATGCGAAACACCGTTTATTGTGATTGGGCTGCAGGTGGAGAGAAAATGTAGGAAGACAAGTCCTGATCCTCAAGATGGCCTGCGTTACCCGACTCATTCATCTATTTATACTTTGACTCACCTATCGGCAAGCGGCCCATCATGGTTTGGTTCAATGACGCCAAGTAAAACAAACTGACCGTTTAACGTTTAAAAACGCAAGCTTATTAAAACAAAGCTGTTTTTGTACTATTTGTTATAGTGGCAAGTAAGGCTGGACCATCAAACGTATAATAACTTCCTAAGGGTCCCGAAAAACTATGGGGCTCTCTAGACCTTGATTTCTTTTGTTGATTTATTTACAAGTGTCATATAGTCTAACTTGTTCAAATAAAGATCATGTATCTTTTGATGATGAGGAGAATGTCGTGTCCGCGTTACCACGGAAAGGGGGTGCAGTAGCTTCTGAGGGTAAAGACGCCTGACCATCCGAGGGCAGAAATCTGACTTCTAGCTCATACGAAGATGACACACACATGTTCGCTTGCACAACCCCCTTTTTACAGGGGGTGGAGGGCACATTCACACACCTCACAGATGAAGAAAACCCATGCCCGAACCGGGATTCGAACCCGCGATGCCCTGATCACGGGAAAGATGCGCTACCCCTATGCCAGGACGCCGGCCATGTATCTTTTAAATTTCAGAATAATATTCTTAGAATGTTTAAAGTTACTTGCAGATTAGTAGAGCAGATTTGTAGTTGGCTTATTGATTCAATGGTTATTTTTCAAAAATTTCTTTGACGATGATGAATTATCTTTTATTTAGAATCTTCACTTTGAGTTAAAAAGTAATGTCATTTTTTACTGTTTTGATTTAAATAATTTTTTAAGTTAAATTCATTTTTTTATACGCAAGAAACTGAAAGTAATTATTTAACATTAAGTTTGAATATTTCGTCATTTTATTTTGCCACAATATTATCTTTTAATTATTTATATCTGTAGAAGCAATTGAAGTAACATAATAAATTATATATAATAAATATAGATAGAGTATACAATTTAAACAGCTTACATAGATATGAAATAAAAAATCAAAAATGTCTGGTTTTAGGAGTTGAGGAGAGGAAAGAGGGTCCGTGGAAGTTGCATTGTCTTAAGGCCCTTACAAGATTTAATTCAGCCCTGGTGGTAAGCAGTCATCAAAAAAAAAAAATTAAACTGGTCCTCGGATACTTTTTTGAATGATGCATGAGAGTGATAGGGAATTACCTCCTTCCCGACAATGAAGTCTTTCTCGTCCTTCCTTTCTTTTAGCATTCTCTCGAAAGCGTCCAGGTAGGCAGGAGCGTCCTCAGATATCATTTTCTTGATCACGGCGCACTACAAAAATAACATTGGATAAAAATTAAATAAAATTTTAAAAAAATAGATTCAACATATGCAGCATTTGTTTTCCCCGATTCGGAAAGCAATCCCTATCTTTAGGTTAAGCCAAATAAAATGGATGACCGCCACGCCATGTCCCTGATGCCTCTAATCATGAAGGTTAATTATTTTTCGAAGGGCATAGTGTGGAATGAGGGAATTTGCCTTGGAGAGTAGATCCCCTACGGTACTCTATTAAAAATTCAATTTTATTGTTACGTTTTGTAATCAATAGGCTAGGTGGTTTGCATACAAGATATTAGTCAATGCGATTAGAATACGTGAATGAAAACTGACATGAAATATAAACGATATTTACAGTAACTTCACTTAACTGAAGAACATGAGGGAAACTTTCACTTTTATAATAATTTTTGGCTAGCAGTCTCAAAGATTTTGCTGTGTAGTTCAAAATGTCGTTTCCCACATAAGAATGATTTGTATCCTAAATGAATCAATTATTTTTCTAGCATTCTTTTTACTAGGAACTTGGCTGAAAGAAAATTGTTACTGGAGACTGCGAAGAAGAAATGTTTAGGTGCTTGGTGGAAGTAAAATATTTCAAAAGGAAACCTTGTAGTTTACTAAGATCATAGGGCTGATTGGAGATTGAAACGTATTGGCTGCGAATTGCTGATGTGTTGGGAAGTTATGTGGATCTGTGTTGCTCCAAAAGTTTTCTTCGGTGCCAAAATAATGTGAGGGGGCATTCTGTTGCGTCGTGGATTGGAGAGTCCCTTCCGGTCCACTTTTGCAGAAATAAAAAGCATGTAAAAAAGACTGAAGCATCTTGGAACGAACTCAGGAAAGTGAATATCCCTGACTTATAGAAGTAACTGCTATTAAAAAACTTTCAGCAAATAGATTATTATTATGATGAGGCTAATTCAACTCCTTTACCATAGAACCTTTTTATCTTTAATTGCTGGGAGGATACAAAGAAAAAAAATCTCACCCTCTCCGACCGTTATATTATCGCAAAAGAAGATCTGCATATAGACAGCGTGGCTCAGAGAAAGTACATGCTTCCTACGCACAAGGTCTAGGATTCAAATCCCAGCCAAGCAACATTAATTTAAAGGTTGAACTTTAATTTGAATTTCTTATTATTCATTTGTTAATGCTCTAGAACTTTCTATAAACTTCTTTATAATTCTAGATTATTCTGTAAAAGTATAAATTCTGAGTTCCACAAGCAGTGGAATCAATTCTTCGATTGCATGTTACGAGTTGCTTAAAGCTAATAAACTTGATATAGTGTTACTTTGTGACTTGTTATTTTTTTGCATCTTCGTGACAATATACTTAACTTCATAAAGGTGAAAGCGAATGAACGAAAGTTTTTTTTCGAGGAGGTATTTTATGATTGCCCAGATTGAATAACAGTAGATAAATAGGGCTACCAACAATTAATTTTAAGAATGGCAGTTAACAAAAATTGATCGTTGTGATGAGGCAGTGATTTTTTTCAATTTCAGTTATCTTTCTATCTTCAGTAATAAGAGAATAATGGATGTAGAAAAATTGCAATAAAGAGTAATCCATCTATGTACTAATGCTGCTATTTTTCATCCCTCCGTTTCCTTTTTAAATCCAACAAAGTCATGTCGCAGGAAACATTGCAGTGGGTCATATTTTTGTAAAGAGTTCGTTAATGTTGATGCAAGCATAAATGGAACCTCTTATATTAATTCAAACTGTATTGCGATTTCAAGGATTCAAAGGATGACATTTTTTTAATAGTTCTCAAGCTACTCTTTAATGATGGGCGAAAAAATCCACTTATTATTGTTTTATCCTTGATTACAAGGATTTTAGCGTTTTCCGCCAAATGGGATTATTATGTTGTTGTTTTTTTATGCTACAATTTCTTCTTATTTTTGTTCAATATTAAAATAAATATCTATCGTCAGAAGAATAAATTTGTGGACATTCCTGAGAAAATTATGAGAGATGATAGAATGCGAGCGGTCTGCTTAGAACCTTGATTCGTGATATGCTGTGTTTGAAATGCTTATAAATATTTACACTTCATTAAAAATGGCGAACTGTGGGGCAAAAAAAAAATTAATTCAATTAATAAATAAAAAAGGATTTTGAATAGCATTTGTGAGCAGAAAATTTGAATTCATTATTTTATTAAGAAGGAAACTGCAACAATAACATGCTTTTGTTGTCGGACATTTATAGTGGACGTACCCGTCGAATACGGCTTGTAAGGAGTGTGTTGAGACTGCTTAAAACTCTTGACTTCGATATATCAAGATATACAAATAATAGAACTTGGAACCCAAAAGTTCAAGACAAATAATCCTAAGCATTACTGGATGAAGATCCGGGACAAATGTAATTGACAGAGAATTTATACGAGAATTGCAATAAGAATTTCAAAGTATTACAAAAGAAAAATTAAAACTGTTTCCCGAATATGATAAAATTGATCAAGAGGAAAAGAAAAAAAAATAAAGAATGTTATTTATTCGAATTCAACAAAATTGTACATTCATCTTTTTAACGAGATAAGAGTCTATCTCAGGGGGAAAAAAAAAAAAAAAAAACATTTTTTTTTTTTTTAAAGAATGCTATTTATTTTATATTGAACCAAAATTTTAATGCTTATTACTGAATACAAATTTTCTGAATTTAAAGAGTATACAATGAGCAGCAATTTTACCTGCTTAACCTGCTCCATTCCTAGCTACGATGATAACACTTGTTTAATAAGGTTTTCAAACATTGTTCGTTTCAAAAAGTATTATTCCTTTACTATCGTTCTTGGACGATTTTACTTCCCAGAGTAGGTAGTGATACGCAGTGGATAGGGAGAACCCTTTTCTTTAGTTTTTTTTTGTTATATATATTCAACCATTTTCATCTTAAATATATTTTGGAGAAATTGAAGCTGATTGGCACAAGCGCAAATGCATGGTGGTTTTCCGTACCTGTGAAAGATCTCATATATTTACCGTCCTTTGTAGAGCAGTATTTTAAACTGAATTAGAAAGCAAAATAAATAAAAAGAAATTAAACTGATCCAAAGTAAGCAAGAAGTGTTTTTCTGCACAAATATTAAAGAGAAATGATACAAAAATAATGACAATGAAAGCAATTTAGAAGGGAATGAATAGGATAGGAGAGCGAAACGAATCGGACGGGTGCCAATTTCTGATCACCCCTGTGATAAGGGTATTGGAACTAGCAACTCCCATAAAACCTAATAATGACAATTATTTATTTCAAAAGACACGCAAAAGTATTTCAAGTTCACATTCGAATTATTTTAGCTGCGGCACTGAACAACTCTAAGCATTCGTTTGAAATGAACCGAAGTTTTGTGAAAGCAAAAATCAAACTGCAGAATGAGAGTAAAGGAAAACATTTATCTTTGATTGCCTGAAATCAGGTCGGAAAAGGCATGAATAAACTTTTGAAAATTTATAAGAGGTATTTAAAGAAATAAAATGGTTCCCTCACCCTCTCCTCCTTGCTGAGTTGATGCACCTCGGCGTGCCTTACTTTCGAAAACATGTGCCAGAGACCGTCCATCACCAAGTCACAGAGGGCTGCCTCCGTCTCGTCCTGGCCGCACAGCCCTGTAAGAGAAAAAAGTACTTAAAATGCTTCAGTCGCTCTTCAAAAACTGTTTCATAAGCAGTTGTGAGCTGAATGTCCCATATTCAATTGTTTTGAAAGATTTCGCATTATAGTTTATGTTTGAAAACCTGTTGCATGCGTAAGTAACATATTCTGAGATTTTTGAAGAAGATTGACCTAACCGACAGTTGTAGGCAACATTGAGACGGAAGTCACATAGAATATTTGTGATAGTTCGAGAAAAAAATTGTTTTAGTTTATTATAAGGTAATGTTTATCTTCATATTGGTAATATATTTTTTTAATTATTGAGTTTGAGTAGCATATTATTTTGAATGCCTTCCTGCTGAATTTCATCCGTGTCAACTTGAGTATATCGAAAGATACAGGAAACAGCATTACGCTGTATTAAACAGAGTTTGTGTTTTGTGGAAAAGTTTTGGCTTCTGGCCGAATCTGAGACATCAGGGGACTAGCGCAACTCCCAAGTGACCATAAATCTTCCTGGTCTTCGAATCGAGATCAGATTTTAATTACAACCTAATTATGGTTAATGCATATAGGTGACAGTTTCGTCATTTTACAAAATCAGATCAGACTCAGTGACTTGAAAAGCAAATGGTGTATTTGAGCGCTAGCTATCTACACTGGCCTCCAAAAGTTACGGTTCAGCGTGTTTTTCTAAGCTCACCATTAAAAAAATGGCAGTAACAATAAATTTCACAATTTATATACTAGATAGTAATGAACTTTAAGAAACTTATGTAAAAACAATTACTACCACTTTTATTTTAAAGAACTGAATACTTACATAGGGGGTGGGAGAAAATGCGCAAAATTCTAACCTTCGTAATTTCGTGAGTACGTTTTATTCATGATTGTTGGTCAGTTATTATTGGCGGTTTCGTTGATAATATCCAGGACAATCTGAAAACATTTTAGCATTTTGAACAGCTAAAAGTAACATTATGCTAGACATTTCATTGTGTCTCGTCTAGCTAACCGATTATGAGTCTCTTTTCAATCCGAGGGTTTTGTGTCTAGAAGCATATGGCATGATAATAAATTGCAACACCTGCGGAAGACTGTTATTCTGTTCTTTCTGCTTGAAGGAGGAGAAACATTATTGTGCTTCACCTCACGGCAGATCATTTTGTGGCAATAGTGTCAAGAATCTCCCCTACTTCAGTGCAAAGACACCTTCATAATAAAGGTCTGTATGCAAGAGCCACGACATACAACTGGACCGTTTACGTTTTGGAAGAGAACACGACTTCTGAACCACTCAACAATGGGTTTCTATACTCTTCACAGGCAAGTTCAAAATCACATGGAAGAGTGTTTTAGGACATCAGATGACCTGGAGGGAACAGTGCGACATAAATAAGCAAAATTGTTGACAGCCACAGTTACAGAGGTTCAGGCAGGGATCTCTCTCGGTCACTCTGTTCCATGGAGAAACTTTGAGCAGTGAGAGATATCGAAACGAGTTCTTGGATAATGATTTTCGTCTGATAGACGACAATGCGCGACTTTCCCAAACTCGGCTTATTGAAGACTGTCTTGAGGGTCACGATATGGTGCGAGTGGAATGGCTAGCTCGATCCCTGGACCTGAATTCATTAGAGCATCTTTGGGACTACCTTGTGAGACTGGCTGATGCTTTAAGTTCTCCAAGGTCGTTGGTTGAGCTGGAACAAGGATTATTCCATGTCTTTGCTTTCGATTTCGATGTCCGACAGTTTCATTTTCAACATGGAAAATCGATGGCGCCAATGCATTGCAGTTAGGAGTGGACATATTCCTTAATATAACTTATTTTTATAATTTTTCCTCATAAAACTGTGGTGCACGGTTTTCTCCAAGAATGAAGTTCGCTGACAATTGAGCATATTTTTTGTTTCAAACCATATTTGTGTTCAACCTAAGAAAATCTCTTTAATAAATTTTTAAAGAGCGATACATCTACGAAGAAGTGTTTAGTGCACATTTCTTGTTTCTTTATCCATCCATTCTCGAATTAGGCAAAAAAAAAAAGCTGCACCTTAACTTTTGGAAGCTAGTGTATATTCTGTTTAATTCAATGCTATTCTATTTTTAAATTGGAATGAGCTAACTTTATGGAACTTGTCTCCGAACGTTTAAAAATGAATAATATCTACCCACGGTTATCATAGTTTCTTGAGAGGTATAGGAAACACTTTGAATCTCTGATGTGCACTAGGTTATCAAAAGTATCCGGGCACTTCCAGATTTACACATATCTTGGAATTTCTTCCGAAAGGCTAGAAGACTCAAATTTTACCTTCAACCCCGTAAATAATGTGTTTGAATTCAGTGAAGATTCAGAAACGAGAGGAATTAAGGAGTCGACACAAAAAATGATGCGGTCTTATCCCGTTTCAAAGAAAGTTGATAATTCTTTGCAAGCTTTATCATGTTAGATATACCTAATATTGGCATGCATTTCGAAAAAATAGCAAGTAAATTCGAGAAAATATAATTTTTTTCCCAAAAATCTCAAATTTTTCCATAGGTTTTTCTTTGCTCATCAAACGACACGATGCGTTCAAAATATGTTACAATATACTAGCATAGTATTATATTAAAAGTTGGAATAAAATTCTTTGAATATTAGAAAAAAAATTATGATTCGTAATAAATAATTTTTGATTACTGTTGTGAAAAACGTTGAGTACCCTCCTCCCGATAATTTTTAATCCAAACACATAAGACAAGTTATACAAAATATTCATTTAAATAGTTTTGAAGGCTATCGGCAAAGAGCTAAATTTCAATTGCTCTCTAAGAGAACTCAAATGATTAGAGGGTTTCTATAAATATGACATTAAAAAAAATTTGAGTCTTCGAACAAATTGCATTGTAAAAAAGTAATAAATATGCAAAATATCCCTGCATTTTTACAAATTAAACTTCACATTTAAATTAAAGAAAATTGCGTATCATGAACTACAATAAATGTTATTACCTTATTCCCATCATTTCCTCAAAAGCTGTAACTTTAACTTGATGCACATTATAACATTAAAAGTATCCAGTCACCAGCGTTCTATTCTGTTCAATCGAAAAAGAAGTGTCTCTCGCTTTTTTAAAAATTTTGTTATTATCAATTTTTTCACAATGCGTTTCGCTTGTTCTCAAAAGCTGAGAGAATGATTCATTCTTCTTGTTTTCAGGAAAGGGTTTTTGACCTTGTTCCACATCGATGCGATTGGCTGAGTCAACGATTTAAAAAAAAATGCAGCACTGCCCCGACAACAAGCTCATCCAAAGCAAAGTTAAATGTGAATTCTGTGCTGTGAACTTTAGTTCAAAATTTTCTGATGTTGTGCTTATGACGATGCTTGAATTCTAAAAGATTGAGCTTTAATCTTAACAATTATATGATAATTACTTTTTTCTTCATATAATCTCAGCTTTATTGTTGTTACTTACTGTTCTGCTGAAATTCATAAATAATTCATTGGTTAGTTAATTTTTCTTATCACATACTTTTGTCATGTTTAAGTACAAATATCTAGTGTTTATTTCTATATATATATATAGATTGATAGATACGAATCACTAGGGATTGCAATATCGGACCAAAAGTTCAATACCGGTATTCGGTATTATTTAGATCTTAATACCGGGATACCGGTAGTAGAAATTTTAGAAAAAGAAAGAAAACGCAGGTCTTTCTTTGTTTTATTTGCCAGTTTTATTAGAGAATGTAAATATCACAAAAAATAATTTGTAGCTTATAAATTATAACATTATATAAAGAATCACAAAAAAGTTAAGGAACGTCTTATTTATTTAAATCACAAAAAAGTGTAAATATCACTATTCATTCTGTGATACAAATTACAAATTTTTGAAATGTGATCTTAAAAAACATAATGCATCAATTGTACTGCCATTAAACCTGGAACGTAATTTTGTGCAAAAATTACAAGCTATCGAAAACGCTCTTTCGGTATCTAAGCTAGTTGATGGTACTGTTAGCAATACACGATATACTTTTTCCAAGTATTTACCACTAAATCTATCATCTTCAAATAAATCTATTTCTCGTCAAATGGTTTTGGATATAACTGATTTCTGTATTGTATTTTGGTTTGTTGAATTTTTTTTTTTTATTTATCGCTAATTCTAATTTTTGTTCAAGAGACAATTCCTTTTCACTATCGGCATTAGTGTCATCATAATCTTCGATAACTGAACCGAATTCTTCTGAATGTGGATAGGTTTGTGGGTAAAAAATTGTAAGAAAATTTACCATAAACTTAATGAGATTATTTTCTTTTCTTCTTTTACATTTTCATTTTTAAAATCATTATAATTATGTAAATACCATAAGACATTTTCTATTTCGGTATGCCTTTCTTTTGTGCGATTTTTCAATGTAATAAATAATTCTTCAGATAGTAATGTGTGCTGTTCTTTCAATAACTGCGACATGAAATTTATTGTTGCATTAGCGGTTAATAAATTAGAATCTCTCAAATATAATGCCTCAACAGCCAAGTCAATTCACTATCTCAAAAATTAATTTGCAGTTTAAATCGATTATTGCTTTTTGGATTGGGTTTCACAGTTTCAAAAATCGCTCCATCATTAGGAGTGAACTGTTCCAACGTGTTTTAGAATCTAATATTAACATATATTTTGTTTTATTTTTAGTTAATATATATTTTCGTAATATGGCATTTTTTGTAGGGGAACGTTTAAATAACAATTTTTCGAACTTTATAAATTATAGGAAGTAATTCTTGATGGATTAATATTTCATCCTCATTAGCAATATCTTCTTCAGCAATTACATTGTCAATATCACTCT
Organism: Argiope bruennichi; assembly: GCF_947563725.1. NCBI lineage: Eukaryota > Metazoa > Arthropoda > Arachnida > Araneae > Araneidae > Argiope > Argiope bruennichi. The sequence continues at coordinate 4,406,352 of NC_079158.1, forward strand.
CACTCTCTTCAAAGTCGGAATCCGAAGTTTCTATATTACAGTATTTGGATTCTTCTGTTCTTTATTTTTTTGATACAATATATCTATTATTCCTAATTGAATTCCATGAGCATAGCACAATTGGTGATTTGCACCAATCAACTTTTTCCAAATTTTTTGATAACTGTTGCTCCATCAGTGTTATGGATACAATATTTTCTTTCAGGGATAATCTATGTTTCGCTCATTTAGATTTAAGCACTTCCACACATCATTGGCGATCCCTGAACATATAGTGGAGACAATTTAAAAAAATGTCTAGTAAATACCGAAAAAACGGTATTTAAATTTGTAAATACCGGTATAACAAAATTGTACAAATGACTCAAAATACCGGTATTGCAATCCCTACGAATCGCATACTGATTTCATATAAATATTTTTCAGTGTCACCTACTTATGAACTGTCATTTAAATAAAAAAAAAATCATGAATGCAGTTTAATATATTATCCGAAACAATCTGCTGTATTACAGTATTCATTTTGCAATTTATCTATCATTATCCGTATATGTGGACTTGCACTCTCTGAAATCGAGTAGGGAGATGGCGCTGCATGACACTGTCAGCGTGAGAATGGATGGAGAAAGTCTATAATAGTTAGTTATAAACAAATTTTTGTGTATAAAATCGCGTTTTTTTAGGAATGTTAAAAATATCTTAAAAAGTGTTATAAATATCTTAAAAAGAAAAAAAATATATAAATACATAAGTAAAAAAATAAATCGAAAAACGCGACTCGAGCCGGGGACCAGCAACACGCATGTTGTTCTGACCACTATTACACTACTCACGCTTTGAATGGAAGTTGAATATACTTATTCTAATAGTTAGTAATTAAAAAAAGAAAATGTGTGCGTGTAAAATCGCGTTTTTTCAGGAAAGACACCTATGCAGATAAACTTAAAAAGCAAAACTTTATCTAAATATAAAATTTGATCTAAATCCTTAGAGCCGTTTCCGACATACACGAAATAAATTTATATGCATACAGGAATTGCTCGTTTAAAGTTATAAGATAAAACAAAACAAAAATCATACGCTAATTTCAAAGTATTCTCTTTCATTTCATGGCATATCGTACGTTATTTGAAATACGACTTTTTATATTTTTCGTATTTTGCAACTTTATTTATTTTAAATGGTTAAATTTGGTTTCATTTTTAAATTTCTAAAATCATTTTTTGCGTAAAATTCAGTGATCGTACTTGCTCGTTTCAACCATTCAGTTCTGATATTGCAACTCGAAGGTTTCGAGATGATGCGATTGTTATTCTAAAAATAATACATTTTAAAAACAATGCTTCCAGTTTTAACAATTTAAAACCGAATAGGTTGGACGACGGAGATAAAGATACATTCATAAAAAATTGTGTTTTCACAATTTTCTGGCGAAAGACATTTTGAATGTAAAAATGGCAATTGAAGATGGTTAACAGAAAATTATCAATTGATTATTAGCCACATTGAGCAGTGCTACATTCTTCCATAGCTCAACTCGAAGGAAATTTAGACCAGTCGTGCTGTGTTTTAATCGAAATTATTAAAATTATACATTCTTACCTCTAATTACTGAGAATTCTCAGCTCTAATTGCTCAGATGCAGTTTTTGCGAACGCTCCTAAACATGGGAAACGTAAGGCGGAAAATATCCTCTGTAACAACATATCTAATAAACACATTTTTTGAGAAATCTTCTATAATGACATAAATAAGTTCTAAAAATACCTTCGGCTTAAGATTTTTTCGAACAGAAAAAAAAAATTATTAGATCAGTGAGAAAGGCGTTCAAAGAGCAATACCATAACGATTCCAAGTTTTAGAGAAAATCTACTATCCTTCGCTATTTTTATTTCGAGGAGATATTTTCAGTGGAGAGAAAATATCCCAATTAAGAGTGTTCTTTACCTCGATTAGTTCTGCCGTGCAAATCCACAGATTCTCTTCATTTGCAATTGCTGGGTGTATAAAACCTTAAGATTGATGTATAAAGCTTAAGGAACAGATTTAACTTAGTGAATGTGAAGTACTCACCATGCTGCCTGGCCAGGTAGCGGCAGATGCTCTGATGCTGGGCGATCACCCTCCCTTCCACTTCTAGAACCGGCAAGGTGCCGAAAGGAGTCCCTGAGAGAACAAGGAGATCGTTATTCATCTGCAGAAAAGACATTACAAACAATAAAGTAAAGGACATCCTGGAATTAACAGAGTCGCCACGTGGTCGAAGTTGCAACCCTTTGTTGAACCCGGCCCTTTTTCTTCGAGAACAGATCACACAGCGGCAAATCAAGCTTTCAAAACTTTTCGGTAGTGCGCGATTCACCATCCGTCGGCCCTTTACACTCTGGATGAGCGACGATTGTCATCACAAATGCAGGATGCACATCATTAATATCAGTCTATTCAGAGATGAATATACAAGCATATTTTAATAACGGCTGACAAAAGCATGATTTTGCTTTATTTTTCGTTAGTGGAGAAAGAATTTAAAAGACAGAAGATAATTCAAAAGTCACAAAAATTTTACTGGTGTGTGTGCATAATATAACCAAAAAATTTAATTTATTTCGAAAAGGTGTTTAGGTTTTTGCTATAAATGCGCTACAAGCAGTTAGCAACCATTCTGCCAGTCCGATTTGGCTAATTTTTGCTTCTTATGAAGTCTCATGAGCTCTGCATATATCATCAATGGTCTCTCGCCATGCATTGCCCTTCATATTTGAAAGATATTGGGAAACACAAGTTCATTATACATTCTCTATGGGGAAACTCCAAGATAGAGAATGGACGGATTTCGATAATTTTTATTTCATAGGGATGCTCATTATCTCTAGATAAGTCATTAACACGTATCTACTTCTCTATTTCAATAAATACTGGAAAAGAAAATTTTGATTGAGCTTCAAGCTCCATAATTGGGCCGGTTTCGCCAATTTTCGTCATGATTCTCGCAGTTTCGCTCCTTTGAAGAGTTAGCTAAACAAACAGACAACACTATTATTAATGCGCAAGAAAATTTTTTAATAATTCTTTCCTTTTACTTGCATTATATTTATATTTTCATAATGTTTCGTTGTTTCTAAATGTAGTTCATTAGATTTGTTTGATATGACTAGATTAATGTTGTTAGTTCTAATAATTCATATTAATGCCATTAATCGATCCAATTCATCTTATCAACACAAAAGAAAGCATTATTTAAAAGTATGACTGCATAGTAAAGATAGAACATTCTGATTGATTAGCTAAGTTTGAAAAATCGCGAAATTGGCGCCGTCCATTTGTGGAGGTTGGAAACTCTATCTAAGTTTAATTTTTAATGTAGTTCAGAAAATGGAGGCAGATGTGACTGATGACGTACCCTGGAGTTTTCATCTTTACTTATAATAAAGATGCACGTGCTGGCGCTCTAAGACTAAATTATTTGACACAGAGTTACTAAACACGCACACCCATACTTTGGAAAGTAAAAATGTGCGCCTCGGAGAAATTAAAATTTTTTTTAATTAATTAAAAACTTTCAAAAATATCAAAATACAATAATGAATTCCACATTATCTTAAAATTCAAAAAATTATCTTTTCAATGATACTATTTAATCTTTTCTAAATTATCTTTTCAATGATACTATTTAATCTTTTCTAAATTATCTTTTCATTGATACTATTTAATCTTTTCTAAATTATCATTTCAATGACTTTCTTAACATATAAGCTAGCTTCCTAGTTTTAATCAATTTTCAAAAACATATATTACGAATAATTTCAAACAGTTTATTTCCCACAAGAAATAATAACTGGCATTTAACCCGCAAAAGCACATGGGAAAAATAAGCTTTTATCAACGTGTTGCCGTCACGTTGCTCAAATTAAAAGATTAACTCTTTCAACAAATTAAACGTAAAAAAAAACTTCTGACGGGCTTTTAAGAAACAAAATGAATTTGAAATGTAATACATTCTTGAAAAATGATTATAAGAAAAAGTTTGCTGAGAAATTTAAAAATATCTATATTATTTAATCTGCTTTTTTACCGAATCATTTAAATAATAATAAAAAATTTGATTTAAATCTGGAAATTATTTGTTTTTTTAACCATGTATTTGACAAATATTACTTATCTATCTTTCTGGTCTGCTTTTTAATGGAATTCTCACCAGAATAATTAATGGAATGTCTTGCCTTGTAATGGAATTTTCATTGACTTATAAATACTCTGAAATTGTACGCACATTTGTATTCTCTATGATTACATAAAATTTCCATTTTTTCAGAATTTACTAACAAATTGATTTATTTATTTACTTACTTAAGTTTACTTTAAATTTTAATTCCATGTGAATAGTACCACTTGGTAGTAAATTTGAGGGGGGGGGAATTCATTTAGATTCCATAATGCATAAAATAATATTTTGCGATTAAAAAAACACAAATTAAATTTTTTTAAATCTATTTCTTAGTTCACTAATTTACGTTCTTTTAAGAATAGTATTTTTAAAATAAAATTTATGTTACATTCCGGGTAAAAATGACTGGGAACTATTTGCTGTAGAAAATCGTTTCTAATTTGTCCCCGCATATCCTAAGACCGATTATAGATATTATAAATTTATTAAACGTAGAATCCTTAATATTGATGAACCTTGTTGGACATCGAATGGCAATGTTATTCACATAATGTTGTACAATATTATACTAAGTCGATTTTTAATGAAAAATCATGCGATGCATTTTTGAAATAAAATTTCAAATAAAATGATTGATTAAATTAAAACTAATATTTTTTTGTACCAGAATTTTACGGCAGCAGTGCTTTTAAAATTTCTGTCTTTTTTTTAAACTGCTATGTAATAATGCTGATTTAACATTAGGTAATTCTCGTTTGAAATGGTATTCTCAATATTGTTCTATAGTATTTTGCAATATTATGGTGTAGATTGTTGAACATATAATTTTGAGATTTCTTGATAACAATTCCCAATTTATTAAACACGATATATCTTCATGAATCTCCTGGATAATTTGTCAAGTTGCTTTAAACATCGGTAATGCACTTTCTAGTGAAAATTTTTATAAATATTTTTTATTTATATTTATATTTTAAATATTAATGTTTTTCGTTTTTTCATTAAGAATTCAGAAGACAGTGAAATGACATAACGATGTGCAGAATTTATATGATGAGCTCAAAAGTTCACAACCTTAGTTCGTTGTTTTTACTAAAGATACGGTAACAAAAAAAAAAGGCATCACAAATTAAAATTTGAAAAAAATTCAAAAAATTAAATTATTTATAATTAATTAAAATAATGAATTACTAATGAAGTTTAAAACCATGTATTTTATCCAAATTAATTAATTATAACTAGGGTTATCCATTGTATGCATATTGTACTAACATACAAGAATAATGTAAATTCGATATGTGTGCAAATCAGGAATTCAGTTGATTCGTAAGAGTAGATTTGTCCGGTGATGATACAGGACTCTGATTTCATTCTAAAGGAACTCTCGCGGATTTCAGATAACTGGAACTGTGTTAGTGCAAACGATAAATGCTCATTCTGTTTACTTTCGATTCATGTATGAAGTTTTTATTAAAAATTGCAGAATATATTATGTAATTTGTCATGACTGCATGTTAACTTCTTCAGAAAGTAGGTTTATTAAAGAAGCAGACGAAAATGATAAGAGTAAAGTAAATCCTACACATTACTAATACTATACCTAATTGAACATTACTATCGAAAAGATCCCATTGTATTTAAAAATAATCGATTCATAAGTAAGTTTTAAACACAAATAGACAATCAATATTCTGCGTAATAAAACTCAGCATGGCCTCGAATCTGAATTTTTGTTCCGTGAAGGACTGATAACGAACTTCAAGGTTTAGTCACTCACATTAGTTAATCTTGCCTATTATCGGGGAAATACGTCTGTTGGTATCACTTGTTGATGAAATTGCCCACGCGTATCTTTTCCCACTTGCACCTCAGCGATTGCAGTCGATCTTGAGGTTCAATGCCATTGTGCATCGTGTGCCCCCATAAAAGAAAATCCATCCAGATTTATTACTCCTTTCCGCCTTAATTACCAAATTTAAGCATGACAAGCCTTCAACGAATTTATCATTCGAACTAATTAATGTATTCATTCCTATGGTAATTAATTTTTTTCATTTGCTTGAGTTATTAAACACACTTTCACATATTTTATTCATTATTTATTATTTAGTCATTTAAGGAGTGCATACATTTTATCGGATAGCTTGCCTTTAAAACAAAGAATGCGCAAATTTATGGGTTTTTTTTTTTCTTTGCAGCCTCCTGCTACATTTAATAATTTTAGAAACGCAACGAAGGAGATAATATATGGAAATTGGTTAAAGAATACCATGATTCTGTGTTACGATCCCGTCCCCAATTTCGCAAAATATTAGCCAGAATATCCGCACAAGTAAGGCTTTAATCATGTTGAATCTAATACCGAATTTGACAATTTATTGCTTGAAAAAAGAATTCAATTTTTCCTTCTTACCATTTTCATATGTCTAGCCAAGAATTTTCTCAAATAAAGATTAACTCACCCATTCTTAGTAAAATGTCAATCTCATACTCAGAGAAGTCTCTAAACAGTAGACTCACTTATCGATGAAGGCAGTGGCTTAGAAACGGAAGGGAAGAAGAGCAGTGATTCCAGAGACACCAGTCAGGAGGCACGAAAACAAAATAACTCTGTATTCTCTACAAGAACAATATATTATACGATATCTCCACGACGCTTTTCGATATTTCAAATACCGGCCAATGTCTTGAAAATATCTCAACTATGTTGTCGGATATTTAGTACAAATAGGGTTGATGATACTTAAATCGATGAATGCATACATATTGCTGAAATAAATTTGTTCAATAAAATTTCATTTTGCTCACTATCAGTTAAAGCTTTATGGTCTGAATTATTTTACTATTTATCCAGTGCACTCGGGGTTGTGCATGCATCACGGAAGAATTTTTCTTCCGAGAAGTGACTTCGGAGGGGGGGAGGGACAGACTCACCCTTTTCGAAGTCCGCTGCTTTATCTTTGTCAACTCGTTTGTCCTCAAAAGACTGTCCTGTGTACTCCAGGATGGCTCTTGCCAGTTCGGCGGCAGTCGTGAAGCTGTAGTCCAGAATACGGTAGCGTGTCATTTCTGATGCTGAAAGAAATCACAAAGCCATTGCTCAGTTCACCATCAGAAGCTAACTAAAGAATACTTAACTACGTGTAACATCGATAGGATTAAACAGAATAAAAGAATAATAATTTCAAATTATTTCTTCATTGATTTTAAAATTTCAATAATTCAAATTGGATTGAACGAATTATTGGTGTCAGTATGGATTGAATCTTTATTTTTCCGAATATCCATCAACTTTCAGAACAACCACCATCGAACTGAAGTCTGAAATTGAAGGTCCTTTCGAATTGTTCTTTTGCTTGTCGAAATAATACACAAAAGCAATTTTATTGAGTTGGTTATATAAAATTAGCCTCTAAGTGTGCACAAGGATATGTTACCGAATAAGGGGAGCAGCGTCTTTTCAAGTTTAAATAAAAACCTTTAGATTTGTGAAAAAAAATTTTGAGTAAATGATATAGGAATTTAAAAAGAACCCCTGTAAAATGGGCTTTCGAATGTTATGATTTCTCATTAACAGGATAAAGTTTTAAAAATTACAAATTTGGAAATACATTTTACCGTCATTTTTTTTTTTTTTTTTTTTTTTTTTTTTTTTAACATGAGTGAAAATTTTGGAATTGTACTTCTTAAGTGCTTAAGTACGTAGAAGAGGCTGATCAAATTTTCAGATCGATAAATACATCATTTTTGAGAATTTAAAATATCGATAAAAACAGAATCGTCGAAAATTGCCTGTGCTTTTATATCAATTAGAATTCACTGACCTGGAAATAATCCTATTCTAAAAGTGTAGTTCTTCTATTTAAATAATCGTTTATTTTGAGAAAAAATGGTGAACATTGAACACTGAAAATGGTGAATGATGAGCAACATTTTGTCTTAATTATTAATCCTGACTACCATTGCGCTGGCGAACCCTAATAATTTATACTTTTTCAGAATTAGAGCTCCAAAAGTTTTTTTTTTTTTTTTTTTTTTTTTTTTGAATTTTAAAAGTTTTACTCACATTTAAAAAAAGTTGAAAAACATATTTCCAAATTTGGATTTTTCATAATTTACATTTGATTTAATTAAGCTATCATAACATTCGGCACTACATTTTATAAGTCTTTTTTAATAACTACAACGTTTTAGTTTAATTTTTTCCTCTTAGATTTCACTTTTATTTAAACTCGAAAAACCCGTGTTCCTTTTCTTACACCTCATGTAGGAGCATATCCGAGTGCCAACTTAAAGGCCTATTTCGGATTATCAGCTTAAACGAATGAAATTCCTTTCGTGCATTTTTTCAATACTTTTCCATGGCAATTCGATTGTACTTAAACTGATATTTTAAAACTGAAACAGTTACATATTCAGCTGTAACAGATTGCTTTCATATTGTTTTCGGCTATTTCATTATATACAATATACAAATAAATATTTTTTATTTATTTACCAATCATGAATACTAAAGTTGGTCTAAAATATATTCAATGCTTTAATTTAACGTCAGTTAGCATTCTCGACACCGAAAAAACTGCCTTTATTGGTAGAAAGTTCAACAAAGTGCCGATTTACTGTATTTTCTCTGAATCAAATGTTATGCCATCCAAAAAACGTCGAAAAGAAAGAAACCTACTGCTGCATTTTGTTTTGAACGCTTCGTATACGTTTTTCTTGTACTGTATGTAATGTTTTATTTTATATATGTCTAACAAGCATATTTTGCGCATAAGAAATTAAAATACAAAAGTTAATCTTCATGCACGAAAATTTCCTTAAAACTTGGATTTTCTGAACAGTTTTGTGAGAACACAGTTTAGCATGACAGAAAATTAGCGGGTGTATGCACACCGAATTTCGATTTTAATAATTTCGAAATACACTAAACGAATAACGCAAAGTAAGAAATCAATTAATATATGGAATATTTATTAAAAATGCTAATTATATATATATATATATATATATATATATATATATATATATATATATATATATATATATATATACACACAGTATTTTGGTACTTAACCCTTACGAATCACGCTGATTTCAGTTGATTTTATCAGCGGTGGATATCAAATGGGAAATGATTATCGTGTGAATGCCCGACAGCAAGTCTTCGTCAACAGATCGGAATGCTTCCACCGTCACGCATCGCTGAACAAAACCGCCCCGATAGTCAGCAGTGCCAGTTTTCGCTCGCTTTCAAGAATCAGGCGGATCAGATTCTTGCAACTTGATTAAATTCAATAGAATGGGACAACAGAACGTTATTAGAACTTTTATTTAGATATAACACAAGTGGTAGTTTGCTTGACTTTCTTCTGATGCGCAGTGCAGATGGATGCTTTACTCAACACACGAAATGAGATACTGTAGCATTTAGCCATCGGGATTTCCCTCACCCACACACTCAATAATTTTGTCTGTCCTTAAACAATGAAACAGGCATCGAATACCTACCCATTTTTGCAATAATCTATCAGCTTGACGCATATTTTAGAGAAAGCTTTTTGTCCAGTTGTTCTTATTTGTGTTTTTTTTTAAATGAAAAATAAAATGAACGCAAATATGCAACAACTGGAATGGTGATGGTTTCATTAACAGTTCTTTCCGTACAATCCTTCCAGAGTAGTCTGTATTACTCGTCATCTACAAATGTTAACATCAAGCAAAATGCGTTATTTAATTTAGAATCGTGTTCTCCTTATATATATATATATGTGTGTGTGTGTGTGTGTGTAATGATATTTTAAAATCTAATTTAAATTTAATTAATTACCTAACCTTCAGTTTAATTTAACCCATATGAACTTCATTTTAAAATGTTCTCTTATTTCCTAATCTCATTCCACTTTTTCTATTTAATTAATTCAACAGAAGCTTTGTGAAAATGCTTAGGTCGGCAGTTTATACGCTCCGAGAGAAGAGATAAAAATTATTTTAAAAAGATACCTATAATTCCCTTATCTAATTGGACGCGTGTAGGAAATCCCTTTTAAAATCTCACAGTATATATTAACAGGGATAAAATTTTCATTAGCTTTTTCTCATTTCGCTCTGTGTCGTTCTGTGTTGAGGTGCTCGTCGCTTATGCTTGTACATAAATCATGGAATGAATGAAATCATGGAACCTGGATGGAATAAAACGAAATTAAAAATGCAAAGTGTCTTCGGTCACGATTCTACTTCAAAAAATTCTGGTTATATATATATATATATATATATAGTAAAGAGCAAACGAAATATTTATCCCCAAGATTATATACTGTGAGATTCTGATAGGGATTTCTTTAGACCTGTCAGTTTAGGTAAGGGAATTATAGGGATCTTTTAAAATTGCCGATTTCAGCAATATTACAGAGTTTTTGTTGCATTAATTAAAGAAAAAAAGGTGGAATTGGAACAGGAAATAAGAGAACATTTTAGAATGGAGGTAATATGGGTTTAATTAGGATAACAATTAGGAAATTAATTAGGATTTAATTTAGATTTAGAGATATCATTACATATATGTATAATGCATTAATACCAAGGGTTTAATGCTTCGTAGTTATTTTCTCTTCATCGACGAATTTCAAAAGGCAAATCTCATGAAATTTCAAGTAACTTGGAGCAAAGCAGAGCAGAGAAAGGATCGAAGAAGCTGTCTCAATACACACTGTTAGAATAGAAGTCATTTATTTTTTTCTTTTTACTTTTTATCTTTCATGGAATGACTCTATAATTTAACTATGGATCTTTCAGCAATTCTTAAAATAATGACCAGCCAAAAATATAAAGCAAAATATTTATCAAAATATGAATTTAAAATTATATATCTTATTTAGATGCTCATTTAAAAAAAGAAAATCAAACAAGAAAATTTAGTAATGACGATTTTTTTTATATTCATCTTGGAGCCAATAGCCACTCTAATCTGCGATGAAAAAATTGTCTTAAAATAATTAGCATTTTTATAGTTATTTGGATTACTGAAAAATAGATTTTCAAAAATTCCACCACGTGCAGTTTCTCTACAGATCTAATGCTTCCGAATTTAGTATCATTAGGGGTAATATTATTTATACGAACTTATTAAATATGTTTATGAATTTCAAATGACGATTATTTCTATACCAATTCTATGCGAGGATGAGTAATAAAATATTAATTTAGGATTTTCTGTTAAACTAGTAAGCTGTTTGTTAAGTACAATAATAAAGGCAGCGAAACCATTCAAACTCTATTCGTGAACTCGTTCTTCTTCCGTTTTTGACTCGTTTCTTATTTCCTTAACAATATATTTCTTTGTTCATCGCTATACACTCGTACGTCAATTCCACTTTGAGAGAAAGTGCTTTTTACGTCTAGTCTGTGTTGAGATGGAGAGAAACGGCGCCCACAGGACGGATCTATTCAAAGAATTGTTTTTACTATTTTTGTGATACCACAGAAAGAAAAATGTGCTGCTAAAAGCTTACTTTGATTATTTTGACAGGAAATCTGTGAATCAGAACAAATTTTGTCATTGTTCCGGGCGCAAGAGGCAATGTTCAAGTGCCCGTCCACAGTAACCTCTGATTTGTTTTGTAAATAGTTCGTTGCATTTGTTAAATTCTCCTTCGAAAAACGAGAAGCGTTTTTAACGTTTTAAAATTTCACTGCATATCTTCGGAACCATTGAATCGAAATGGTTAACATTTGGCACAGTTCAATTGTTACTTTTTTCAATTTGAATCAAAATTGTTATGGGTTTTTATCCAATCATTTTTATAATATAAATTTAGAACTAATAAAATTATAAAATATTTCTTCAAATTAGAAAAATGCGCACATTTTTTATCTAAATTAAATAATTGTTTAACGTGAATGAAAAATTATATCCTGAGATGCATCGAAAAATGACGGTCTTTATTTACGATCAGGAACTGGAAATTTTTACCGTTCAAACTGATCCATCTGCTTTATTGAAATGAGAAATTTTGCTGTTTTGGAACTAATTTAATTTAGAGATTTTAAATTTACATTCCAAATTGGATACCTCTACTTGAAAGATCAAGTTAGTACGGATTTTAATACGAAAGCAAGCCTTCGCATAAACAAATTTTGCACAAACTTTCAGATAAGAACATTTTTCTAGGACGACAGAAAGTTTAAAGTGTAATAACTAGTTCTCGAGCAGCGTGAGACATAATAATGTTTTTTGATGAACAGTAAAATATTCATAAATTAAAATGATATATATGCTATAATACATAGAGCCAACAATATATTTAATAATCTATTAACACACCATTATATTAATCCGTCACTTTTATTTTAATGGATATAGAGTTACTATGCAGAATTAGAATATGAAAGAAGTCAACAGCTCAAAAATTGGCTCTTCTTTTTATTAAAAAAATAAAAGTGAATCCTGATCAAAATACATTAACAATATACATGAATTTCGTCAAAATTACTTTCTCAGGGACAATTCGAGCCTATCATAGCGAAGCTCACGAAGCCCCAACGAAGAGTGCCCGGACAGAACGATTTCTATTTGCTCATAAACATTAACAAAGAACTATATCAGCTTAATATGACGGTTTTAAAAGAAAAAATCTAGCGAAACTGGAGTGCTTTGATATAGCAAATGTTTGTACGTCTAGTATAAAAATACTCGAAAATCAGCATACAAAATTGTTTTTGTGTGGATGTACAATTGAGCGGTTGAACAATTATTCGAACTGGTGAAATGGATCAGAGTAGTTGAATTGGGAACTTCATAATCATTCTTTCCGCCATTCAACAGAGATGAATATACACAGATAGTTATATTAACGTCTCGCTGTAAAGCAACACTAGGGTTATTTTGAAACGGACCTCGTCATTTTGAGCCGCAGTCAGTCAGATGACGAGAACGACACCTGAGTTGTAATGAAAAAATCATTATAAGAAGCCTGTTGCGCAGTGCGCAGAAAAAGTCAAAATTGCCTCTGAGCAACTTATAATAAATGAAGCCGAAATTCGTCAATATGTGAAAGTAATTCCAGTATAGTATACTTTTTTTATATTTTTAATAAGAGGTTTTCAATACCTACACTAAAATCTTACCATTTCCTTGGTTCAGTAAGACCCGTTGTGGCTTTTCAACAAACATAAACGACAAGCAAACCCAAAATATAGCTAAACCGTATCCAAATGAACTTTTCTGCCTCTCTTAAAATGAACAACAGTGAATATCGTTTTATTTATTTTCGTTAATGCAAATGACTGTCCGTTGTAAAAAGCACTTCTCAGTATGGAAATAAGTTTGTTATAAATAAGAACTCGAATTGACGTGTGATCATATACATTGCTGGCAAATGTTGCAAACTGTCTTCAAAGATAGATCTCTCTAGATTTAATTGTTTTTATATGTATAATACGAGGTTAAATGCATTGAAGTGCATTGTTAAAAAAACTCATGCAGGCACCAAAAGTCCACGTCGGCACTCTATGGAGTGGAGAAAGGAAGACACAACCTTATTTACATGAAGTCAAAATTCGAGTCCGTCGATTCTACGAGATTCGTTGCGGTAGATTTCATTGTTTTTCAGTTCTACGTACGTCTAGGAAGTTTTCAATAACGAATTCAAAATCCAGAAAATGTCAGTGGGTTTACTATTGCATAATGCACATGGGTTGACTCATTGAAATAATAAAATGGAATTCTTAAATAGAACGACTGATTCAACTCGAATAAGCTGCAGATAGCGGAAGACTTTATCACACTATTTTTTTTTTTTTTTTATCATTCGCACACGATTGTATGACGATTTTTTTTTTTTTTTTTTACTTGGAAAATAAATGAAACGTGTCATCATAAAGACTTAGATTTCAGATTTTCGCTCTCGTTCCCACCCATTTCCAATTTACTTCAAATGAGTTAATGGAGTATGCATATTTAAACGTACAAAAATAAAGTATATTTTTAAGATCCGAGATTTTTGTTTCAAGTGGCTCTATGGGACTCTGCGGGAGAATGAAGAAAAAGAAGGAACTTACCTGTTTCTGTCGGGGCTGCTCTCTTGCAAGTGCGCTAGGCCGAGGGTCGTCGCTGCTTCTTTAAAGAAGGGCTTTCCGCTTCACAGGTCAAGGCGTGCATTGAGCTCAATTTGTCAGGCTTCAGAGTTTAAGAATATTTGACGAGACTTTCGGAAGCGAAGGGGGACTATCTACCAGGCTACTGAGGGAAGTTTCTAGATCACTATTTCACCGACAACTGCCGTTTTTGACTGTAAACGAAGACAAATTGAGGCCCCGCTCTTCATGAGATGCGAGCTCCGGATATTTCCACACACAGAAGGAATACTTTGATTAGCAAAACAAAGTAAAAAGAAACAGTAATTTTTTCATGCCTATATTTCAAAGAATAACAATTCATAATCAAAGGCGAATTCTAATAAATTATTGTTCCTGATGAACCGTTTTTTTTTATGCACTTTCACAGAACGAATGTTTAAACGGTGCATCAGTGTCAAGATTAGATGCAGTTTTGTGTTCAATGGATCATGGCTCAAATGTGACTTTCTTTCAATTCTATTGGCTAATGGAGTGTATGATTTTATCCATTTCAGCTTTGAAAGGTTCCTTTTAGACTTGGGTATCATAAAGCTCCTTATTATTGATATGGCACCAATGATTGAAGCTTGTAAATTTAATTTGGTAGAATAAGTGTTTGGGTCACTTAGAATTTCACATGTGTCGCCATTATGAACTAACCACCTGAATGAATTAGCCACCGATTCCCGACAAAACCAAACCTCCACAGCGTAATAACATGCGTGGAAAAAGCATATTTCTTAACGCTTTACGTCAGTCATCAGCTCATTAAGAATTTCACGAAGTCGGCGAGTTAAAATGTTGCCTACGTTATCTAGTTTCACTTTATAAACTTCAAATCTTTTTCACATAATTTGATATTTCTTCTTGGTGATGTGAATACCATTTTCAAGTGATAATGTCGGTTTCAACGACAACTGTTGGGGGTGTCGATGATGGGATCTTCGAAATTATCAGTTTCCTAAAATATTGTGACAAACTATCAATAACTGCATGTCTCAGGAAACTTTAGTTTACTGCAGTTAATTTTATTTTAGCAGTTTTTTTTAGTTTATAAGCTTACTATCGTTAGTTACATTTATAAAAGAATGATGCTTTCACATTTTAAAAATAACAGAAGGATCCAATTATTAACAGAGTTGTCAATAACAGGTTCGAGGATTTGTGGATTGGAATGCGCCAGTTATTGAATACTTCATGTTCTGAAGAGAACCAATAATTGATCACTGTAGAAGCCATTGTAATTCACATTTAGCACA
Organism: Argiope bruennichi; assembly: GCF_947563725.1. Lineage (NCBI taxonomy): Eukaryota > Metazoa > Arthropoda > Arachnida > Araneae > Araneidae > Argiope > Argiope bruennichi. The sequence goes on from NC_079158.1 coordinate 4,421,892, forward strand.
AGCCACCTGAAGGAGAAAATACCTTATTACCAAGCCCCTTCAAGAGATTTTTTTAGTTATGTTAAGGTCTGTGAAAAGGCTATCGAAAAACGTAACATAGAAGTTTTGCCACGTGCAGTTGCTTCAACTGAGTATAAAAATTATCTGAAAAGAAAAATGGAAAATAAAGTAGTAGAAGAAGAAAAGAAACAGGAACAAAGTGAGTTCAAGAAAAAGTAGAAAAAGATTAATTTATAACAAAAGCAGCAAGGAGGGAAAAGAGGGCTATGACATTGTCATAGAAAAAGGGTATCAAAGACTAGAAGTCAAAGAAATTACTTGAAAGTTCCATTTAAAAAAAAAGCAAGAGGGGAAACCACAAAATCAATCCGATGAGAATACTGAGATGGAAGACCATCATAAGGAGAAGAACATTGAAGAAAGGCGTAAACCGAAAAACATGAAAAAAGTCGAAATTTCCACAAAAATGGACACAGATAACACAAAACGTAAGGGTGTCTTCGTCACACACAAAATATCTACAAAAAGAAAAGAAGGAAAAAAAGAAAACTATCAAGACTTGTAAAGTTTTGAGGATTTTAGAAGAAACGCCGGCTGTTGAAGCTCGTAGATCTTGCAACAGACAGAAGAGTATTTTTTTTTCAAACTGAAGAGGATGAGATAACAATCGAAGAGCAGAACATAATTATTAAATTATCAAGGCCTCTAGCATTTAGAAATAAGAAAAAATTTTCTATCTATTTTTTAACATATCGTTTGAAATATATCGAAGTGTACTTTCCAATTTAAAAATTGGAGTAGAGGATTTTCTTTTTCAGATCCTTTTGTAACATTTAGGCGTGGATGTTAACTGTAAACAGTTTAAATGTTCAGAAGATATTGTGTGAAAATTTTGTCCAATAAATTAAGACATTTTCTTAAAATGAAACTCACTTAATGGTTGGATTGATGTCAATAATGACACCTTTTCCTTTCTGTTGATAATTAATTTGTGCATGTCAATGATGGGAGGAAAAACTTGCCATCAATTTTCAAACACGCAAAAAATATTTTTTAAAAATTAGTATAATGGATAAAATAAAACAGACATGGTCTAGTATGAAAAACCTTGAAACAAACATAACATTAATAAAAAATTTATTGAGAAAATACTTCACAAATTTCGTTTAAGTGTCATAATTGGGGATTTCATACTACTGTTACTGCCTTTTCTTACAAATGAGCGCAATGCGATTTTCTAATTCCCGTCGAGGTGTACAAAATGTTTCAGTAATAATGCGACAAACATGCAGGAAGTGCAGAGCCGACCAAAGAGCATTCCATAGTTAGAAATGCTTTCTTCATACAGTAGTGGGTGCTGTTTGGGAATGGGATTTAAATCGGTGAGCCAGTATTATCGGAGATCATCTCTTAAAACCTTATCTCAAGTCTCCTTGTCTGAGCAGTGATGGCTTCGGGGAAGAGGCCTCAATGTTCTGAACTTGATTCTACTAGATATTTGACATCTATTTGAGCTTAGTGAACGTTGAACCTGCCGTCTGAATTAAAAGTTCTTTCGCCGGTGTGGTGCGAAAGTTTATAGAGGAGATACCATCAATGGTATCGTTCTCATTCTGAGCCGAGTTCAAAAGGACTAGGTGCGCCAAAAATAGCCCTTTTGTTGTTAATACAGCTAAACTAAGCCTTGTTAAGTTAGTCTTTTTGGGCGCTTCTATCAGTAAGTGCTGCCGAAACATTTCGATGAGTGTGAGCACGCGAGTTCGATGTCGTTGCAACATGATAGCGTAGAGTCTTATTTCACCAAAGAAAACCGGCGATCTGGCTTGGAGACCTGGTTCAATGCCATTTGAAATCACCGAATGTCTTGATCTCTTTTTTAGTGTACACAGTAGTGTAAGAAAGCCTCCTTGAATAAATTATTCCCTCGGCTGGGCGACTGTATTTTCTGTGGCAGCTAGAAAAGTTCGTGATGCTACCGTTACTTATTGTTTCCATACAGTGCAAATGTCTGGCATGTATTAAGGTTTGTTTTACGAAGTTGAAATAGCACTTATGCTTTTGTTTTTTCAAATCCTAATTTGATCAGTAAAATCCTCAATTACCCTTCTCCTTACATTTCCCCTAGTTTGTGAAGACGGCAATGCAGACCATGAAATTGTCTTTGCATCCACTAACGTCCCCGCAAATCTGCCGCTTTGAAGATGAGTCACCCAGTATTTCTGTAATCCATCCTTTTTCTTACTTGCATTAATATCTTGAGAATTATTGTAAGCAAAATATTTTTCTGGTGTTAAACTTTTTTTTTTTTTTTTTTTTTTTTTGCTTTTGTCAATCCTAGCTAATCATTTTTCACAGACTTAAAAAATTGAACATTTGAAAATATTGCATATATGGGGTGAAATACATTTGAAAATATCGCGTAAATCTTAATGATTTGTCAGTCGTTGCAAGAAGAATCATATAACTTTGCACATTTTATTTAATACTAGCCGCCTTTGGCAACCAGCTGGTTCGCCAATCTTAATGTTCGTTTAAATTTTAATAATTAAATATTTTACGCAATTCCTACTTTAATAGATTCTTCATCAAAATATTTTAAAACTTCAAATTTTGATAGTCATATAATTCACTCATAATATTATAAAGGTCTTCTGTCATAACGTAATATGTATCTCTCTCATTTTCTGTTAGCTCCCGTAGAATTTATGCTTTAAAAAAGTGGAAAGAATTAATCTGCAATTAATAAAGTAATATTTTTTACTAAAGCAAAGCATTTTTTTATAATATGATTACTGATAACAGAGTCACTGAGCATTTAAACTTTATGGGCACTAAAGAATATCTTTCTTAATTTATGTAATATCTCAAGACAAATCTTGTCAACAAAATTTTCTCAGATTCATCATGAACAGATCGATTCATTACAGTGTTTAATTTTAAATGCATCAAATACTAAGAAAATAAAATTAATCCTTTAAAATAATCGGTCGAAAACAGGTTTAAAAAAACTACTTAAAAACGACGTACTTAAAAATATAAGCATATACAAAAAATATATAACTAACATAAATACAATTTAATTACAAAAACATGCAACTAACCTAAAAATAATTTAAATCAAGAATCATCCGTTGATAATATTGTCAACAATCAGAACACAATGCGCATGCTTGAATTTTCAACGCCAGTTACGGTAACGCAAATGCGTGAATTTTTCTACGCCAGTTGGGGTAACGCTATGCAGATTAGACATTTTTAATTTCCTTTATTCTGTGTTATTTTAATTCAAAAGTACTTCAGAATGAACCTGAAAGATCGATTCATTAACAATGTTTAATTTTAAATGCATCAAACATTAAGAAAATAAACAGAATCGTTTGAAATAATCGGCCGAAAAATGTTAACCCTAGCCTCATTACTGTTGGGAAAAAAAAAAACTGAAGCCTTACTCATTTGGTGGTGGGGAAAATGGAAGATTTTTTGACGGGAAAGTTAGTTTTTAATTAATAATTAAAATTCTAATTAAAAATTCAAAAAAGGGACCCCAGATGCACATTCCCGACCTCTAAGGTATACATGTACCAAATTTGGTAGCTGTAGGTCAAATGGCCCGAAATGTAAAGCGCCAACACACACACACACATTGAGCTTTATATAAGTAACGACTAATAATACTTACCACACCATTTAATTCTTATTTTAGCAATGCTGATAATTAAGATGCTTTAAATTCAAGAGCATTAAACTTCAATCTGAAATTCGCGTCATTACTTGTATAAGTACTAATCAAGGAACTTTAAAATTCGCTTTGTAAAAGGAAAATGAACAACAGGCGTTTACTTAAGAATATTACTAACAGTGTTCTATTGTAGAAATAACTTAAAGGATTTTTTTTATTCAACATTAAGCTCTATAAGAGAAACAATCTAATATAAAACACAAAAATATAAAAACTGAGAAAATTTAATAATATTAAATATTTACTGGATGATTTATTTCTGAATTATTGCAATCTCATTAATGTATGCTAAAATTATGCTTTAGTCAACGAAATGATTGGCCCTTCATTTTACAATGAAACAATTTATTTTAGTTATAATCGCGATTAAATTCTTGATTATTTTAATAACTGGCAATGGGTTATACAAAGAACTTTACTTGGAGACAATGCTGCGTCTCTTATTTACAAATGAAAATCAAAGATTCATTCTCGCAAAAACTTCCATTATTGAAGTAGTTTCAAAAAAACTATTATAAATAGAATCGAAAGAGGTATTCAAAAAGATTTTCTGTGAAACACAAATAATCTAATCTAGTAATTTTTGTTTTAAAAATGAAAACTTTTCATTGAAGTGATATTAAGGGCAAATGTTTGTTTCAGATATTTCACGAAATTTCGCAAAAGCAGTTGCTATCAGTGCTTTATTTTTTACCTGCAGATAAAGTCATGGATGTGAAACATTATACAAATAAGATAATTAATCAGGACTCGTAACAAAACAGACACAATTCGGTAAATGAATTTCCACATCACGCTATCGGACCTGAAGAATTTAGATAAGTTTTCTGATGATATCATTGGCGTTGCGTTTTCTATGGGCAAAAACATTTCAAGCTAGTTTGTTAATCATTTGGATCAAACATTCCTTTTTTTCATCTGATTAAAATGAAATCAGGTATTCTTAAACTATATCCTGACTCCAAATGAGGTCACCTTAGTTTCAATAGTTGAAACAAATTCCATCCTCATCATTCGACCGGGCTCACAATTGTAGGGTCCATTCCAAAATAACCTTAGTGCCGAAATAGGAGATTAATATAACCAAATGAGGATTGGTTAATAGAACAATAAAGATTTTTTGCCACAGAAAAAGATATTTTTTGTAAAAATTTGTTTTGTAAAATATAGTTCTTTATTCCACCATAAAAATAACAGAGCATGCAGGCTTCAAACCAATTTCTTCTTTATTACAGAAAACAGATATGTATTTAGAAGCAAAATAATTTCACCTTAAACTACTTAATTTGCTTGAAAAAATACGGTTAGCTTGTTTGGATATTTAAATTAAGAATGCCTTTTGCATATTTCCAAACAAGAATATTATATGTGGCCTATAAATGTCTTAAAATGTTCTCATTTCCCTGAAAAGATTATGAATACACTTCCATAAAATAAAATGTAACTAAACTTATTAAATATTGATTTAGTAATAATAAGTTCATTACTATTTTTCGTATTATTGCATAATATTCCTTCCAGACTATTTATAAAAAAAAGATTTTTAATTCTGACTATTATAGCGCGAATTTATATAAAAATAAATAATATTTCTATTGAAAGAGAGGTGGCAATACAGACATGAATAAACATAATAGCCAAAAATTGGTACAAAGTTTTTGCGAGTGCATGTGGCAACTTGTATGCAATTGTTTTATTTAAAAGTTCTGCTCTGTTATTTTCGGTCAATATGAATAACAAATAGCGAGAAAAAAAATTTTTTTGTGCATATAGTCCTTTCAAGAATAGTTTTGTAATTTATGGGGAAAAAAATCGGATATGTGGTTAGAAAAGATATTTATTCTCTTTTGCACGATTAGTTTCTAGTTTATAATCTTCAAAATAATAATGATAATGATACGCAATTCATCTGAACCCTAGCATCATGCGTTTCTCAAAGGCGTAAGCCATTTCCATGCATAAATTGACAAATTCTCATTTGTCTTCCTCACAGATTCACAGTTTTTGTACAATTTTACCGAAACGGGGAGGCAAAAGATGTCACTGCGAATTTTCAAAAATAAAAATAAGTTTTTAAATTAAAAAATAAAAAAATTAAAATTAATTAAAAATCAATTAATTTTATTAAAAAATTCTAGGAGAATCGATTAAAACTGATACTGGAAATTTATTTCAGAAATATGAAAAGCTTGAGAATCTCAAGAGCGAATACAATGGAATCGCAGTTTCATAACTGCTCTCTCTTTCACATTAAATTGCATGCTGACTTCCGTTTTGCAGACCATTTAGGAAGATGTGCATTGTATTAAAAACTAAATTGGCACGTACCAGAGACTCTTTGATTGATTCCAAAACCAAAAGGAACCTTCGATCAGGATCCCTTTCTCCCTTATCTTTTAACAGAATAAAGAACTTCCAACTGACCTTGAAAATAAAAGGATGTAATTAGATGGGGGAATTTTTTCTTTTATGATCACTTTCCTGGAATGTCTCGTTGGGTGGACTTCTTTGACATGATCTCTTTCATTCAAAAGCACGAATTCCATCTGAATGCGAATTTTTCCTTCTAAATATGAAATATTCTATCCTGTATTTCCTCTTTGCATAGTTACTCTGCGACGTTTCAAATCAATGCGCTGACGGCTTCCGTAAGGTTGCAATTCTTTTAATTCTCTTCTCCTCTTACATTGTTCTAGTTGTATCGTTATCTAATTATATTCGAAAATCAATAAAAACCAATTTATTCTTTAAAGATATATGTTTTTATTTGAAACTATTTAATTATTAAATTGCGTTATTATTCATTAAACTGCTTGTTTGTTTTCCTGAAATTTTAATATTGGATTTCATTTATTTACGAAATTCAGCATATTCTGTAGCAAAAAGTTGCAATCAATATTCGTTCTGTTTCATGAACATTTTCTGGAAATTCAATTTCTATGGGGATTTGGAGACAGCAGGCTGCGAGGTGTGGAGTATGCAGCCTCTTTCTCCTATCACTTTTAAGTGTCTGTTCTCTTACTTGTGGCTACCCGCAAGATTCGCTAGAGGACTGAACTGGCTTTTGTGGATTTCGGCCTCACTCCATTACGGTACCCGTAACACAATATAAACATTACTCGTCAAAGTGCATAGAAAATATGAATGTTATTTTATTAAAGTTTTCCACCTGAGCTCTCAGATCCAAATATTTATGTTAATTATATGCATATTCCAAATTTTTTAATTTGGAATATGCAGATTAGACCATTGACTTATGCAATGACTCGGGAGTGTAGTGTCAAACTTACTTCAAAATGCGGCCATTAAAACTGGTGTAACCATCACGTTCAAAGGAGCCAAGAGAAAATGAAGCAAGTGCTGTATACTGACGAGTCCAAGTATTGCTTTTGTTGCTAATCTAGACTTTCCTTGACTTTGACGTACTATTTTGCATTAGAATGCTCATTGACTTCCATAGATGTGGCATCATAGTGCGAGGCGGAATATCGAAATTTCTCAGACCCGTGTATGAACTTTCTGGGATGCTATTTGTTCAGATTTTTGGCGAAAGATTGCATCGAACGTTTTGTAAATTCTATGATATAAAAAAGTCAAGTGAGCACTTTGGTCGGAGCAAGCATCCTATTAAAGAAATATTTGTAATGATTTTGTTCAACAATTTATCAACTTTTGTAGTTGGCATAAAAATCAATATTTCGAGATGAATCAACTGACAATTAATGCTAAATAAGGCTTATATGCAATTATTCTACTAATTTGTAATTCGTAACAGTCAAGTTTTCTTTTTTTTTTTGGAAGTGTACTTAATTGGTGGTATGATTAAAAGATGGGTGAAATGAAAGAGGGATGGATGAATCGAAATAGAATAAGATTAGAAAGTTGCACATCGTTTGCTTCTACTCCGATCTAACAATTAGCCCACTGATGATGTAGTTTGCTTAAAGGTTCCAACACTTTCGTTTTAAAATAAGGGTATAGAAATTTTATAAATACTATATTTTTAATTAAAAACTATATTTGCTACTTTGGAAATACAGTTACAGATTCATTCACCGCATCAATATTTTAAAAAAATTAATTATATTTTTTAAACCCTTGTTGAGTTTTCTAACAAATTAGCTACTTTGGTGATCCATTTGGTCACTAATTTTAGCCTTTCTTCTTGTTAAACTATTGATATAGAATATATTAATTAAAAATTTAATCTTTTACGCTTCACAAAACTAAAAATTTTGAAAATGATGCGAAAAAGGATTTTTTTTTTTGTCGCTTTTTCTTGGAATAAAGCCTTTTAATAGTAAGTAAAAGCTAAAAGTTTGCACTAGGCTAAATTTAAAATTAAAAAAGTTATAGGTAAGAAAAGTTTCAAATTAGAGGCAACTGCCTGTCATTTGCAATTTCCGTGCAATGGGTTGTAGCAAAATTGGAAGATTTTGAGGTAAATTAACTAGCAAATTGAATTTAATTTTTATAAATGCAACAGAAGAGGGGGTATTAAATTTCAGCAATATTTTGGTTTAAGTTATAAATTCTCTCATCAAAAAAATTTAAAAATTTCCAAAATTTTAAATATCTGAATTTTAAAAAACAGTAGAAGAGCATGTAATCAAATATTTTACGGAAGAGTAAAAATGCTATCACAATACTTATTAGTTGTAACTGTTAACAGATAAAAATGTCTGAATCAGATATTACAACGTCAAAAAGAGGCCGAAATTCTGTTGTTAGAATATATAGTTAAAAAGAAATGTCCCTTTAAAATAATATGACTTTGGAGCCAGTTGCTGTAAATGTAACAAGATGCAATAAAATCTATAAATATTTAGCAAATGAAATAAAATTTTATTCAATGAACTCGAACTAAAATATACGCATATAAAGATTTATGATGGATGAAATTAAAAATTAAAAGTACTAAAATATAAAGCAAAATTAAACAGCTCAATACAAATAATAAGAGAGAAAATAACACAAATTGAAAATCAAGATTCAAAAAGCAAAACTATGCTCTCAGCCGCAAATAAAAATTCTATATCTGTGTTTCCAAAGGCATATCATGAGAATCATTGAAATAGGCAGATTTCCTATAAGGAATCTACTTCAATATGCCTCTTGGTTCAGGAAGGTTTTATTTAATGGAAATATACTGTTAATGACAAGGGACAATTTTTTTTTTCCTCGAAGAGGAAAAATTGATTCCTTGTTTGTTGCTCCTCGAATGGATTCCTCTTTTGATGAATCCAGATGAGACATAAATATTTCAATGAGTTGATCATTAACATATCACTGCTTGTCTTTCGTTCCGGATCGATGACGCTGAGAGTTTTTACTGAAATCTAAATTTTAAAGAGTTCGGAAAATGAGATGCTTTCTTCAACTCTATTTCAATCCAGTTTCCAATAATAAAAATTTAAAATTACAATTAAAAGTGTAAAGGACATTTTCTTTTGTAAATAACAGACAAGAGGATCTTAAAAAAAGAAGAATCGATGTAAATACACTATAGGTATTTAGGCATCCAATGTGTCGTTTTCCCTGTTTTATTTTTTAGCAAGACGAGTTACGTTATGTACGATCCGATCACGTCCGAGAATATTAGTCGCAGATTCCACATACCTCAAAAGATGGCGGCACATGAAACTAATTCATTCATTCATGCTAGTTAAAATAATTGCTCTATCATTATTCTAAAATAAAAATCAAGCGATTTGATTTAAGTTTAAAGATTTAAAGTCAAAGACAAAGTGAAAAAAAAAGTTGTACATTTTTTTTAAAACCTTCGTTAAATGAATAGTGTACACCAAGCAAATGTACAGTCGCGGGAAAAAAAATAGCGGCCCCACTTCATTCTGCTGCTTTCTTATTGTACTTGAAATGTTCGTGCGAAATTGTCTGCATGTTTAAAATTGTACAAATTTTGAAATTTCCTGCAGAATTTTTAACCTTTTCTAATGCTACGAATAGATTCCACGTGGAAAAATCAGAGTACGCATTTTAGTTACTATACTGTAATTATACCGAGAATTATTTGACATTTATTTTCAAGGGCTTGTTTCCATATTTAGATGCATAAGGTTTATATATGATTGGTACTGGACATCGATATCAGTTTTTTTTGTGTGTGTGTGATATTTTAAAAATATCTGATAAGATGTAACCTACTTGTTAAAATCTGTTGCTACTTCAGGTATGATAAAATGTTGATTGTGAAAATTTCTGAGAGATGCTTGTGTCTTTTCCGCAAACAAATATTCAATAACATTGAAAATTTTGTTTAAATTGCACCTGAGCTTGAATCATCTTTATATCGAAAGACCAAAATGGAAAGTTTTGTCGCATGAACGGTAGAAATAAAATTGCATATCTTTTTTATTGTTTAGAAGAAACATTTATTTTAAAGATAAAATTCATATCTTGCCAGCAGAGGGAGAGAAGAAATTAACAGATTTTTTATTCTTTTTGCGCTTTATTTTTGCCTTTCGTTACCATATAGGCTATTTTTATCATCACTGTTCACCATTCACAAATAGATACGAAATGATACACCACTCGATCTTAGAAACTTAAAATGAGTAGTGCATGTTCCAAGAAGTTTATTCATTTCGACTCTCAAGTAGTCTGAAATGGAGTGTTAAAATTTTATTTGATCTGCTTTCACCTTTCATTTAAATGCGTAACTAACACTGCGGTATGCTAAACTTACAAAAATATTGATAAATAAAAATATTAAACAATATTTCGTGACTCATTAAAATTATTTGAAATTCTTCATTTTTGCATGCATAGAGAATAAATGTGAGATGTATTTTGAATCCAAAAATTAATACTGCTTTATCTTAATGTTTTGAAGTCTAAATATTTTATTCCATTTATGATTATATACAATATTATAATAAGTAGAACTACGGCAGATTAAGTTTATGAAATGTGCAACTTTTGTAAGAAATACTTAATAATACATAAACAAACATAAGTCAATTTAAACAAACACAAATAGTACTTTTCTTGTCGCAGAATACGGAGTTCGCTGTGCATTGATTATAAGGAGAAATAATTTGGTCAGCATGCTTATAAATAGTTAAATAGTTTCAATCTTACAAGATATTTATGAGGAAATAAAATTCTCATTCCTTACATTCTGTAAATGGCATTATATGAGAAGACGAATAAAAAAGGTTATCTTCTACATTTCAAAGCAGTGATCATGAACGTGGAAAATGATACTTTATTCATGAAATGCGTGATCAATTGCATTTGAACGCCAAATAAAATGCTATCGATATTTAGAAATTGGCGGATGCGCCCCTAGGGATTTTTGTTTTAGAGGCAAAACAGAAAATTTAATGTAACAGAAAATATACTCATAAAAATGTGCTGAAACTTTGCATACCTCCTTAAAATGACTTTGACCTTCAATTTATGCCCAAATTTAAATTTGTTACCGTTTAAAAATTTTTAAACTCTAATTTTAAAATTTTTTTCGCTTATTAAAAAATATTTTTAATTGCACCTATGCGTGCAAAAGGAGAACAATATTTCATATTTTCAAAACAAAAAAGTTGAGATCATTAACTATATTAATTTTTAAAATATGATTATAAGTTTAAAATTTCATTTCAACATTAGAAAATTAAAATTTTGTTAACAAATTATTTCGAAACGAATAGGTTTAGACTCATGAAATTTAGCTTCCGGAAAAAACTTTTGAAAAATCATGAAATTTGGTTTTTTTGCAATATTTAGACGGCCTATTTATACTTTTTTTATTGTACGATAAACGATGAAAGAATATACCTGGGAAGATCCTTTCTTTTTCCAAGACGAACGTCAGTGGTTCACAATATTTCGCACTCTTACCCACGATTGCAGAAATCATTCTACTCCTTCCCGCTTTCGCGTCCTTCGGAAGAAGTTCGGATATATTATCAAGCTCGATATTTTTGTCCCTGGTCAATTCGTTAGGTATCACTTATGAACCTCTGCAGTGAAGCGGCCAAAAATGATCCTTTCTTGCAGCGGCTGATAATCTGTGAGAAGGAAAGGACAGCAAAAAAATTTCATCATTATCGACTTTATTCACATCAATAGTCATTCGTGGAATTATGATCACTTTCTCAATGTGAAGGAATTTTAATGTTTGTTTCATGAACTTGCAATAAAAAATGAAACAATTCTTTTGATTTGTATCATCAACTGCGTAAGAGTTTCAATGACATTTCCTAAACATTTCCGTAAGAGTTTCAATGACATTTCCTTACATTTCCTAAAAATGTTCGAATCTAAAAACAACATAAAGTAGGTGCGTTCTGTCAACCTGCAAACATAATTGGACCTTGTCTGGGATCTGTTCTGCAACTATCTTGTTTTGCCCCGTTAGACATCGGCACGTCTCAACATGTGTCAGGTGGCATGACAATCGATTCAGACTACATTCTGCAAATTAGCACTTTGTTCGAATTTCTGACAATAAAGGTATGCATTTCTAAGTACAGGAAATTAGGAATCCTGCTGAAAAATAACTAAAGGTTATCGAACTAATATACGCAATTGATTAATTTTTCTATTCGATAAAGCCGATAGAAAAAAAGAAAAAAATCCTCTCTGAAATAAAAAACTGGGCACGTTCTCCCGGGCAGTGATCATTTTCTGTCACTTGCTTAAAATGTTTTATTGACGAACTCCTCAACTGAATCGCTGCAAAGAATAAATGAGAATGTGAATACTTGTCTGTTCTCTCTCTAAAACTCAGATTTTTTGATTTGGCTTTGAGTTCCAAATTTGGCACAAATATACTTTGGAGGAGGAGAAATGTGCGTATTGTTAAGATTTTTTTAAATTTTCATTAATTGAAAATTAAGCTAAATTTTGGAATCTTTTCCTTGATAACTACCGAAAATATTATTGCACAAAAATTACTTTTATACCATCTTAAAATCTTAAAAATCTTTTTAATGTGAATAATGTAGTTGTGCAGTTCCCTAATTTTTAAAAATATTTTTTTCATAACTTTCAACAATTCTATATATTATGGCAATAAAATTAAAACAGTTTACATTAAATTGTCAAATATAAAGTTGCATGATTTTCTTCCGTTTTTGAAAGCTAAAGATGAAGGATTCTGTTTATCTGCACAGTTTATGTGAGGGATAAAGAAATGACTGCGGTCTTCTCCGGGGAAGCAAACCAAATATGGGGATGGGAAATTTCTGGTTGATTCTTGTTTCTCAGTTGGAGAAAATGATAATGCGAATCTTCATTCCGATGATGGGGCGCGTCTAATACCGGAAGGATTGTGCAGTCACTGGACTCACCCTTGGTTCCTACTACCATCCTGATATGACGATTGTCACTCCGTATATTTTATTGCAGATCGGGGAAGGGAGACTCCCCTGTCATTACACTACTGAGAAAGACAGAGGGGAAAGGACAACGATTAGATGTCATATTGCTCAATATTTACGTTTTTAATAGCATGATGATGTCGTAAGTTTGATTTCAATATGGTTCATGTACGTAATAAATGAAACATGTATAAGGCTATTAAATTATACAACCTTTAATGTCTATCACGATTTGATGTGCCGGCGTCCTGGCATAGGGGTAGCGCGTCTTCCCCGTGATCTGGGCGTCTCGGGTTCGAGTCCCGGTTTGGGCATGGTTGTTCTTCTGTTGTTCTATCTGTGAGATGTGTGAATATGCCCTCCTGTAAAAAGGGGTTGTGCAAGCGAATGAATGATGCGTGAGTGGCAAAGTCGCACTCTTGGCCCTAGTTGGCGCTGCTATTAAAAATAAGAGACGTCCCCCTCAGGCTTAAATCGCTGTCTTCGTAACAGCGGGCTTGTCAGTGACAAGTGCCATAAGAAACAAACAAACAAACAAACGATTTGATGTTTAAAAATTCTTTGTTAAGAAAATTATAAACTACAGGTTATACAATATAAATTTCATTAAAATTAAAAACAAACAATATTTCTGGTGAACTAGCTGATCGTCAAATACAATTAATTAGAAATAAAAACCTCTCCTTTGGGGGGGGCGCATCCTTTTTAATCCAATTATTTCACGAAATCTAATTCCAAATCGAAAGAGCGCTTCTTGTTATCACTCCTTGCAAATCAAAATATTTCGTCTCAGATTACTTTATGTGATAAGAAAGAAACAGCTCACAGGTGGTAAAAAAATCGGCGAAAAATGCAAATTTCAAAAGAGGCGAATGTTAATAAAAAGTGTATTCTATCATAACCGAATAACTGCTGCGTCCATTCCCAATTAAATACGATAATAAATCATTTCTGTCCTAAAATGAAAAAAAAAAAAAAAAAAATTGTAAGTGGACGTACTTTTTTCTTATATTTAGGTTTTATTTTAACATTCAAATAATACTTTTTGTGGTTTTATGAACTAATGGATTGAAATAAATCAAATTTACATGCTAAAGAAGGTCAGAGCTTTGTTTCAAATTAAATGTTAATTTAAATAGATTTTAATATAATAAAAAAATTCAACATTTTAAAAAAGTTATTTTTAAACCATTTTAACTCTAATTTATATTGCACAAACTTTTTCTAATATTTATCAGTATTTGTCAAATGTTTTTTTAAACTTATGATTGTAAGGATAATGCGCCAATTTCAAAGATAACATTTCTTTCATATCGTTCGCAATTTTATTAATAATGATATTCAGGCGACCTTTATGACAGGTATTGAAGTGAGAGGGGATTTTTCTGTTAAATTAGGCTTACTTGCAATTCTATGAAAATTGTTTTAATATACGACTTCGTTTTTTCCTTTAGATTATAGAGACTATGATATAAACCTTTTACATTTAATATATTTATTAATATTATCCTTAAGAGTAAAAAAACTTATTGCCTTAAATCCATCAACCTTATTTAAATGTTTTATGGTATTTAATCTGCAAGAATAATTGTATATTTATTTCGTGGGCTAAATTGCACGATTATGCAATAATAAGAAATATTTTGCTGTCATAATTTGAGGTCACATTACTAAGAATGGTTTTAACTTTTTCGTGCTGCTGAAAATGAAAATGAAATTTAGTAGACTGGCTCTGTACGGATTAGTTCAAAATCGAAAAATAAAATGATGAAAAACTAAAGGTTTTATAAAATAAAGTGGATAGTATAAAAAAGTATCCGAATTCTGAGAGAATTTCACTTGAATGTTCATTCGGATATATTATAAGTACTTAGAAGAACAGGCGACCTTTAAAGAGGAACGACCAAGAGAGTTTGTTGCAAAAGTATGGTGACCGGTTGGCAGATTTCATAAGAGTACCAAATTCTTTTTAATTATCTCAAGTAGAACGTAAAAAGATTTTAATGAATTGAACGAAACACGAAAAAAATTAGTGAACTAGGACAGCTTTGGAATATCGAATCTCTAGCATCGGTTGGTGTTTCTCTCTGGAACTGAAAATTGCATCATGAATCTCTGGAGAGCCGAATAAAATTCTCAAAATGATTCTGGAAGAAATGGACAAGTTTTAAACATTGCGTACATGAATTATTAAAGTGTATTTACTAATACAAGTAACTTGAAAATCAACTATTATAGTTTTAATCTGAAAATAATGAAAAATATTTTTTGGGGCAGGATTTTACCGCGAATATCTCTTTGTAGTATTCGGACTTGAGCAGTATGCCTCATAATGATAGAAAATATTTTTAAAAAGTGGCACTTTTACAATTTTTTTCCTTTTAATTCTACACACACACAAAAAAAAAATCTGCTCAGTGCGCTGTCATTAGTTTTTACCTTCCTTTTTATTGTTATACATTAATCATCCAGACAGAGATCAAAATTTTTCTGAGAGGAAAATATAGCTTTTTCAGATCATTATTCCTCTTAAACTGGGAGCAAAACAGTGTTTTTATGTCCCTACTTATTTGGTATTATAGTAAAATGAATTAATAAAAACAAGCCCATTTTCATAATTGAGTTAGAAAGGACTTATTGTTGGCTACCAGTTGGTTCCTGTCGCACGTAATCAAAATTTGTGTTGAATCAACCTATTAACCGATAATTTATTTTGAAACATTGTAACAAAATATTGCCAGAACACGTAAGTGTAGAAAATATGAAAATTCCAGCAGATCAGGAAGAGAGCGATTGCTCATGTTGAATCAAAGCAAAGGCATTCCAGCACGCTTTTGCACACTCCTAATGGCACTTGGCGGAGGACCCCACCTTCCGCGTGTGAATCACCTGCGCGTGCTGTGGAGCGAGACAGCAGCCAAGTTCAAGGCGAAAAAGCAAGAAGAATCGGTGAAAAATGCTGGCGAAAAACAACAAAAGGTCCCGAGCGACGGAACACAGCCTCGAGAAATACTCGCTCTCAGGGAAATTAATTTCAAATGGCTCTCAGTTGCTTCAGTATTTTATGGGTCTGGAATGCAGTAGAACGTTTCGAGAGCTCGTGACCCAGCTTCTTAAAATGCTCGTGGTTAAAATGAAAGTTTCGGTGCCTGGAATTTTGGTGTAAATTCACTCTTCTTGCTCCTTCCGTTTCTGGGTGCGTCCACATAATTCCAGAAATGGTATTCAAGCCTTCGACATCCCGCGGTCGAATTTTTGATGATTGTAACACTTTTTTCAAATGGGAAGAAATAACTAACAATAATGGCCATTTTTTTTACTACATTGTGCCATAATAAATTAAATTGACATTTTGAAATTTATGATAGTTGATTATATTATTTTTAATACATATGCAAGCTCTCTATTTTCTACACCATTCTAATTCTATTTTGTATAGCCATTGGTTTATTCTAACTAGTTCGGAAATGTCTTTCTTTCGATCAGAAAGACATTTTGCGGTGATCACTGAGGAGGATCGAATGAATAGATCTTCTTCTTCTTTTAACTGTAAACAGCATTCAACTACTGAAATAAATTCCTGCCAATAGTAATTGCAATCCGTGCATTTATTTTAATTTCATCTGCGTTTTCTGTAACGATAAATTTGTAAACAGAAATATTGTCTTATTTTTTTTATTTTTTTTTATTTTATTTTTTTTTCATTTTGGGAAAATGAATACAATAAAATTAGCCTGGATAAATATGGATTTCCGAGGTTATAGAAATTAGAGAAAAATTGCCCTAAATATTATAGCATACAAATGTAAATGCCAACGTACACATGAGTCAGAATTAATAAATGAATCATTAACATTTTGATTAAGTTGAAAATGTACCCTGTTCATTAGAGGAAGAAATCTCCTAATGCGTACTGTCTGCTACAGCCTAAATTTGCTAATCTTCATTTTGAAGACTAGTCAGTAGCGAGAATGATACTTAAATTGGCGATCTCCTCACCAAACTTCCCGCCATATCAGCAGTAGAGCGTTTGACACTTGACATCCAATAAACATGAAAGGAATCACTTACAGTGTGGATATTTCGGACCTAAGACCTGAAGATCCTGACCAAGACCAAGCCGCCTCGACCTCATATATGGCTTCAAAAAAGAGATATAAACTCACTGAAGTTCGTCACCGAGATAACACCGAGTTGGTAACACCATCGTATGCTATGTTGCTCATCAGTGAAATAATCACTCATAATCTTCTGCATGATGTAGGTGTGAGAGAGAGGTCGTTGGCATATTGCCTTTTAAAAGCAACAGAATTCATTTTCATTCATTTAAGAATACATCATGCAAAAAAAGCTCATCGCTTGCTCCCAGAGCCAAAAATTTCCGACATCACTATTTGTATCTTTGAGATGCTTTCAATTAAGTGCAAAAAACTGTCTACTGCTCCCAATCTTTTAAAAATTCTATGAATAGACTTAGAAAATACTAATATTACTCTCGCAAAGTGATTATAAAGAATTTATTCAACAAAAAAGTATAGAAACATCTGCTGCTCTCACAATTAGCGTAACATCTCTTTGCGTCGAAAGTTCCAGAGTAACTGAACAGTAAACTTATTTGATTAAGAGTATATCTGAAAATCCACATTAACACTGAAATATAAAATTGTAGCACAAACACGGAACGAGAACTCTATTCGACGAAAATGAGTCATGGAATCAAAGTGAGTCCTAAGGAAATGAGAGAGAACAGTTCACCTTCACTTTCACTCGTAACGCACTTTCTATTTGAGAATGCTCTTCAACTTCCGGCCCTCGTATTTAGAGGTAGAACGCTGTAAAATTCTTTTTCTCATTCCCTCTCCATATCCACAACATAAACATGTGGCTGGCAATAATATAACCCACACATGTTCCAAAAAATGGTGAGGAAAAAAAAAGCAACATACAGTGATAGTCAATCCCATTTGAATGATTGTCGGAAGGTGCAGATAATGATCCTTCAGTTTTCTTCTGGTGCCTGAGTACAGCAATAAGAATCACTGTTGCATCTAACTAGGGATCTTCCCAAGATAAGGGTTCCTAGATGGTTGGGCATTTTCCTGAAGGTGAACTCATGGGTATACATGCGTTTTGTGATGCAAGCCAACAGGCTTATGCTACATGCGTGTTCTTGAGAATTCACCAAGGCAACCAAACAGAAGTTCGTTTAGTGAACACCCGAAGTAGAGTTGCACTGATAAAAACGGTCTCTATACCTCGTTTAGAACTGCTTGCTTGTTTAATAGGGGCTAGATTACAGTCCACTGTAATCATGGGTCTTAAACTTTATGATGCCAATATTTACTGTTGGGCAGACTCTATGGCGGAATTGTGCTGGATTAGGAGAGAGCAAAATTGGGGGACATTTGTTCAAAATAAGGGAAATACGTTCACTAACATCTCCCGCCGTGTGGCACCACATTCCACGAGCACTTAATGCTGCAGATCTAGTATCACGAGAGTGTTCAGGAGAGCAATTATTACATGAGAAATGGTTGGAGGGACCTTTTTGGTTGTAGGAAAACGAAGCTAATTGGCCCAAATCTGAGAAGAATCCAAATGAGGATTTGGTTAACTCAGAGCGAAGAAAAACTATTGTAACTACTTTAACGAAAATTGGTGAAAATGTTGATTGATTCTTTAAAGAAAATTGTACGTATGTTAATTTGGATATTCAGATTTTATAAGTTAAGAAAAATATCTAATGATTCCTCAAAGATTGTCTTTTTCGAAACTGGAAAGGGCTGAAATGATTTTTATGCTTTTGATTCAAAAGGAATCATTCAAAGATCTAAACGATGATAAACTCAAAAAATATAGGCCAATAATCGATTTTAATGGTTTAATCAGAGCTAAAACTAATATTTCTAATCGAGATGATACAAATAACTTTAGGTTTCCTATTATATTATTTTCAGAATATGTAGTAGTTACGTCATTGATAATTAATGCTCATAATGATCTATTACATGCTGGTACTTCTGTGTTGATGTCACATTTACGAGAAAAGTATTGGAACATTAAGGCTCGTAAGACGATACATAATTGTATTAGAAAATGTGTTAAGTGTCAAAGATTTAAAAGTAAAAAGTGTGATGTGTTTGCGGGTACTTTGCCACAGGATCAAGTATGTGATGCAGCTGTGTTGGATGTTGATCTTGCAGGACCCCTGTGTATAAAAAATGGTCAAAAGGCTTACATCGTCCTTTATACCTGCGCAGAGTATAGGGCTATCCATATAGAGTTGATCACATCCCTAACAACTGAAGTTTTTTTCCAGCCATTAAGGCATTTCATTGCTTGACGTGGAAGACCTACCATATTGTATTCTGATAACGGCACGAATTTCAAGGGAGCGGAGAGACTTTTACATACGCTGAATTGGGATGGTATGCTCTTAAAATCAGCAGTAGAAAAAATTCAGTGGAAGTTTAACCCTCCATCTGCCGTCTAGTGGGGTGGATGGCTCATCCAGATGACGAAGGGAATTCTAATGAAAGTTCTTGGTAGAGATGCTTTTAATTACGAAGAATTGGTAACGGCGCTGTGTGATTGTGAGAGAGTGATCAACTTAAGACCACTCGCATATATATCCGAAGAAATTGATATTTCTCCTTTAAGACCCGAAATGTTCTTGCGAGAGATACCAAAGTCTGGAGTTCCCGATATTGACATTGTCGGTAAAGAAAAATTGAGTAAAAGAGCCAAATATCTTCAGAAAATGAGAGAACAATTTAGATCAAGATTCCGCATTAAATATCTCGGACAATTACGTCAACAGTCTATTGGAAACTATAGAGATAAACCTCTCGAGGTGGATGAAATTGTTCTTCTGGAAGGCAATAACAAAAAGCATGCCTTTTGGAATTTAGCTCGTGTGGTAAAGTTAATACCTGGAAGTGATGGTCATGTGGAAGGACTCATATTTCGCATTACCCAATATTTAGAAAAGTGACCGTTTTTTAACAATCTCACAATCAATCGAGTGCAAATTTTTTTTTCTCCAGGCCAGAATTTTTTATTTTCGTGAAAATCTAATTTAAACCGATTTTAAGCAATCACATGACTATCAGATTACGCATGCGTCGATATTTAGAAAACGATGTTTTTCCCCTATCTCAAAATAAATGCAAAAAAAGGTTATTATGATCTTTTAAAATATCTGCATTATTAAATCGATAAATCAGCTTTTTTTTAAAGACAAATATGGTTTAATATATATCCTTTCAATTCAGGACCTAACGGCTGACTTGTAAATCTTTAAAAAAAACATGATTACAGAGATTGGTCAAACAACAACAAAAAAAACCAAGGATTTTGAGCTAAAATGCACAATCTGCATAAAACTTATCATCACCTTTTTTAGAAACTGCCTAATGTAGCCTACTAATACAAAGAAGAAATCATTCGCCTGAATCTTCAATAAACCAGAAGAAAATTTCGAAACTAAGAATACAATGAAAGACCACCAAGAGATGGCGTCTCGAACAACGACTACTAATGCCTCTAAAGAAATCAAAAATTTAGAATTTACTGTTGCTTTTTAACTCATTAAAAAATGGAAAAATGATCTTGGACAAATTTCCCATCAGCAAAAGGATCTTGGAAAAAATGAAGGAAATTGAAGACATCACCACAGATCTCTTCATCCTTGCTTTCAGACCAGCCAGCGAATTCTTTTAGTCTTAATCTTCTTAAAAATCTCTGAATTCTGCACAATTTTTTCTTCCCTTTATTTTCTCAGCCTGTTCTTAAAGTAAAGACGCTCCTTTTATGTTCTATAACTACTAATAATGTGCTCAGGTTTTGATTCACCTATGTCATGCAACTGATGAAGTGTCGTCATGGAAATTAGATTATAATCCTAGGCCCTTCCTATAAATTATTAAAATTATATGCTAATCTATTCGAATGCAACTCACCTTACATGTTTATATTACAAGAAATGGCATCGCTATATTTTTAGCTTTTTCATTTATTCCAATTTTGAGTGCCAATACAATATTCCTTCTTGTAAATCGTTGCTTTCAAGCAGTTTATTTTATCCATAATAAATTTGTCTTTGTGTTTTATATTTGAACATTCTATTTGATTTTAACAATCAAATCTAACTGAAATTAGAAATTAGGAATTTCTAACTCTAATCGTATGTAAAAAAATGTTGTAATATGTGTATAAATTTTGTTCGTCTTAATTCGCCTCAGATGTAATAGCCTCGAAACTTCGTCTTTGTTTTGAGATCGGGGGGTGGGGTGCATAGAAGATCCGTCGTGCATACGAGTCGTATACCTTCACCTAACCTAGGCAAGAAGGAATCTGCCTGCGGCTTGCCAACAGATTTTTTTTTTTTTAACAAAAGTTATGTAAACCTGCTTAGATAAGTAGAGAGAAAGATAAGTGATAAGGAATACTACCTAAGCAAGAATTTAATTTTTTGTTTAATCTGTACAGTCCCTGGTCGAAGCTCACTCGAGAATTTCCGAGTGTTTGATTTTTATCAGTGTTAAACCTTCTGTTTATGCAACTGATGATCCTCAGACAATGAACTCTCCAGTGCTCAGAGTGTGAAGAGAGATAATGAAACAAAGCAATCTCCGCTGGACAGAATGATAGCGAAGGAAGCGATAGCTGCGTTGGAAAAGGAAGATAGTAACTAACGGTTACTGCGATATTTGCTCACTGTTTTGTGGAGTGAGGTCATGGCATATTTCGGTGGTCGGGTCGTTATCAAATTCTGATCGAAGAATGTTATCAGCAAATGTTGTTTAGAAAAGTGAAGCGCGTGGAAAATCGACTCCCTTCTCTTGCCTAGGCTCGATGGTCTTTTATCTTCAGCTCAATTGGATTGATGAATTTATGATATACATTATGTTGAGCATAACTTTTTTAATATAAATGACGCTTGCTATTTTAAATTGTTTGATTAAACAAATTTTTTGAGTAAAAGTAAGAAATAATTTAAAAAAAATACCCATTAGGGTGAATCAAGGCTCTAAAACTTAGATTTTACTTGTCAGGATAAGTACATTGGCCATTAACGGGTTCAGTTTCGTCACGTCGGTGGGTGGGGAAGCGGGTCATGGGTTAATGCATTTATTCGTTAGTGGTAGGTGATTTAAGCGCTTCGGCCAGAATCATTAGTTTTTCCCAAACATCATCTTTTGTTTGAAGACTGGTCGATGAAATTACTTTACTTACTTTTAACTTAAACATTTTTGGCGCATTAAATTCATAACAGTTTTTGAAAGAAAAGTTCCATAGAAGAAAATTTTCACTAAACAAATTATTTTACTTAAAAAGAATTAATGCAAAATATTTACATACAGTTGTTATCAAGGTCTCGAGATTCGTTTATTCATTTTTTCTAGAAAAATTAAAAGAAATTAACCCAGTTTATAATACTATCCGCCTTTGATGATTAACTAATTCACTGATATTAATGGTCTTTAAAATTTTCGATTAAACTAGCCGCCTTTGGCGATCAGCTTATTAGCCTAGATTATTAAATCTTTAGGCTGTTAAATGATTCATATGAAATGCATCTTTTTTTAAAATATTTTGTTTTTGTTTTGATTGAAAAACAAATTCAATTGAATCATTTTACTGCAAACTAAAAAATGTATATGTGCGAAATAAAAGCAGAAGTGAAAGTACTACTACGAAATTAACGATTGGAATAAAGACACGATAGAAGTTTTGATGGATGAGCTTGAATTCCATCATAATAATTCAAAACAAATTGTGCATCAAATTGAATTTAAAAAATGCCATTAGAAATAAAGGTAAATTATATTAAAATGAAGCTGATATTATAAAAAGGGTGATTTTTTGAGTCTTAAGATAATACGAACCCATTTTTGTAAAATAATTGTTTTAGGAGTTATGAGTGTCAATTTCCGCAAGCAAGTCATCTGTGACAGTTAAATCTACATTTGCGCTCGATTAAACTTTGTTTGAAGCCTTTTCCTCGATTTCTTTTATATATTCTTTCATCTGACTGAATTAACTTTTTGGTGATGCGGCGAACTCTCTCCAGAATATTTCAAATAATATTTTTCGTAATCCATTGACTAGCTGAAAGAAGCGATAAAGTCATTGTCTCTGTAAAAGCGTTCAATGAAACAATTTGAAATTCGTACAATGGTTGTTTACATTTGATTATTGCCATTCAACTATAAGTAAATAAGAGTGACTTCTGTTCCATGTACGTTAGCGTTTATATGTATGTATAGATATATTATGTAACTTGGTCTTAATGGCTTTTCGAGAAAAATATTTTTAAGTTTCAAATTTTCATAGTCATAAAACTATTTTAGAAATCTTACCGCATTTTGTTCATTGCGCTACGCATTTTAAAAAAATTTTGTTATCTCCCCTTAAATTGAAACTTTAATTTGAAACAAAAACGATTAAATTTTAGCTAAGGCAAAAACGTTTTTGATGAACCAAACTTGGTTTTAAAAAAAAGTATGAACATAGGAAAGAGGATATATATGTAAAAATTTAAAATTCGTAATTCATCAGAACATTTTTTGACTCGTGTTACATAAAATATAGTTATTCAATTCGTTTAAACCATTTTGTTAGCAGATGTATGTCTATTACTGAAAGTTTACAAATAGTCTGCTGGGCCCTGATTAGACTGGATATCTTCTATATATTACCTTAAATAAAACTTATTTATTAAATTAATGATATAAATATTGTAAAAGATCTTTAAAACTTTGTCTAGCATTTATTTTTTTAGAAAATATCATATTTCATATTTATTTCATTTCATACTGTTACGAAAATTGTCGGTGTGTGTAGGTGAACAGTCCAACAAGCAGGATACTAGAAAAATAGTAATTTATTCTTTAAAAGTAATAAAACAGGAAGCACAGATGACAACAAAAATCATACACGTACAAATTTGCAGCACAAAATAAACAGTAATCCACAATTTTAAACAGACGTAGTCCGAACAAAATCACTCAGTTTGCAAAGCAATTAAGATAATCGCGTTCACTCCGAAAGACTAAATCTCCGACGAATCAGCGGCTCTGTCTATTTATACCTTAAAGACCGAACGTAACGTCACATAGAGAGTTCTCCAATGTTCCGGTCCTATTCTGGAAACTTCTCGACGAAACTAGTTTTTACTTGAAGATTCGTGATGCCAATTTTTGTCACCAAAGTCGCCAAGTTTATCGTCAAGGCCGGAGGTCGAATTCCTGCTTTTCCCTTTGGCGTCCAGATAGAATGTAAACGTCCCTTCGCAACCATACTATCAGTATTGCTGGGAAGCAACATTTCATATTTGTGACACTGCTCCCCTCTTTAAAGACTGACATCCGGGCAGTCTCATTGCGAACAACTATGGTTAGTCGCCTGATATGGAGCTAGCCGATTAATGTGAAAGACCTTCGGTTTAGCATTCGGCGACTTCTGAATTCTGTAGACAACGTCATTTAGATTCTTGACGACAGTGTAGGGGCCTTCCCAGTTCTGTTGCAGTTTCGGACTGAGTCCTGTACGTCGTTTTGGGTTATACATCCATACAGAATCACCCTCCTCAAATCGGGGCTCTGTCACCCCGGAGTCGTAACGAGTCTTCATTTTTTCCCTGGCTAGTTTTATTCGCTCTCTGGCAAATGAGTGTACGCTTTCCAAACGTGCCTCTAAGTCAGGAAGCGATGTAGGCGTATCCAGTCGCTTCGTGAACAGCAATTCTATAGGCGAGGAGAAAAAGTGGCAAATTCATGTCCCAATCAATTTGATTCCTCGAAACGAATAAAGACAAATGATTTAAAATCGTTCGGTTAAATCTCTCGACCATGCCATCGGACTCTGAATGTAGCGCTGTAGTACAAGTTTTCAGATTTCCCAAGCATTTGCACAGATCGGTAAAGAGCGCAGAGTTAAAATTTGTACCTTGATCTGAATGTAATATCATAGGCACGCCATAAATGCGAAATCCAGCTACGAACGAGTTCCTCAGCTACGGTCGAGGCTCCTTGATCTGGAATGGGGATCGCCGCTGGCCACTTCGTGAAATAGTCCATTAATACTAGGACATATCGATTGCCATTTGTCGTCGCAGGAAAAGGCCCTAATATGTCCAAAGCCATTCTTTCGAACGGAGCATCTACATTGTAACGTTGCAAGCGACCTTTAGTTCTTGTTTTGGGTCCTTTTCTGGCTCCGCAAACGTGGCATTCTCTGCCCGATTTCTCAACGTCAGCTTGAAGTTACAAATAGGTTTCTAACTTCTCTCTAGTTTTACTTAACGTTTTCATGACACCAAAATGACCTCCACTTGCGCTGTCATGAATCTCTCGCAGAACTTCTGGAAAAAGGCTTTTCGGGAGAATAAGCTGCCATCGCCAAGAACTTCCATCATCACTCTCCCACTTAAAGTATAGAACGCCGTCCTTAAGATGTAAGGAGTCCCAAAGAACCCAATGCCGGTTTGCTGCAGGACTCTCTGGAGCGATTTACAGCCAAGATGGTTGATCGGCCGAATTTAATTTCTTCTCCAGAATTAACTTAATGTCTGGAGCCTCCAGTTGAGCCTTTTGGATATCACTTGAAGACCAAGAATCAGAAGCTGTAGTTTTTAGAACTCTCACGGAAATATCCGTTTCCAATCCAAACTTTTTCTCGGCATTCAGACAATGTTTGCAGCTCACTTTACAAAGTCTACGGGCGAGGGCATCTGCATTACCGTGAGAAGTTCCTTTGCGATGTTGGATTTCGAAGTCATATTCTTGAAGCCGTTGAATCCAACGAGCTACCTGACCTTCAGTCTCCCTAAAATTTAAAAGCCATCTCAAGGAAGTATAATCAGTCCTCAAAAGAAATTTCCGTCCATAGAGGTAATGATGAAAATGCTCTATAGATTTAGCAATGGCTAACAGTTCTTTACGGGTGACACAGTAATTCCTTTACGGCTTACCCAAGCTCTTATTAAAGTAAGCGATGACAAACTCTTCATTCCCAATTTTATGGGATAGCACAGCTCATATTCCTTCATTACTGGCATCCGTATCCAGAATAAAATTTTCGTCAGTCCGGGGGTGGGTCAGAACAGGTGAAGTTGTCAGTGCCTGCTTTAAATTATTGAAAGATTTCTGTCAATCGTCTGTAAAATTAAAGTTAGATTTTGCTTCCATTAATTTATGAAGAGGTCTAGCTATTGTGGAGAAATTTCTTACAAATCGACGATAATAGGTGCAGAGTCCAAGAAAACTTCGAAGCTCGTGTACTGTCTCTGGACGAGGCCAATCAGTCACTGCTTTAATTTTCTCTGGGTCGGTTTTCACTCCTTCGGAGGAAATAACGTGTCCAAGGTAAGAAACTTCCTTTCGAAAGAATTTGCATTTCTTAGGGCTTAGTTTAAGGTTGGCTTTCTGCAATCTCTGAAATACTTTACGAATATTACTCAAATGTTCTTCGAATGTTTTTCCTACTATTATAATGTCATCTAAATACACTAAGCAGGCTTCAGATGAAAGTCCACGTAACACGGTCCCCATCAATCTTTCAAATGTCGCAGGTGCATTACAAAATCCAAAGGGCATTACCTTAAATTGCCAAAGTCTTTGTCCGGTGGTGAAGGCTGTCTTTTCTTTGTCTTCAGGTTGGATTCCACCTGCCAATATCCACTTTTCAAATCTAATGTCGAAAACCATTGACTTCCATTCAAAGAATCTAGGGTGTCGTCTATTCGAAGCAAAAGATAGCTGTCCTTTTTCGTAATCTCGTTCAGTTTTCTATAATCAACACAAAACCGTGTTGATCCGTCTTTCTTCTTAACAAGGACAATGGTGAAGCCCAGGGTCCAGACGATTCCTCTATAATTCCGCTGTCAACCATTTCTTTAACTAGCCGCTCAGCTTCTTCCTTCCTTGCAAGAGGCAAACGTCTTGGATATTGTTTTATTGGAGGATGATCTCCCGTATTTATTTTATGCTGGGTCACATTACAACGGCCGACATCAGCGTCACATGTGGAAAACAAGTACTGAAATTCTTGAAGCAATTTTTGTAAAGCTATTCGCTGATCTTCGTTAAGTCCTTCAATATTCTCCAAGATCGACAGGATAGGTTGTTTTCCAGAAAATTCTTGAGGATGAGCAACAATATCAACCTCTGGTTCATATGAAGCAATGGCAGCTCCTTTGTCCATGGCCTTGGGTTTATTGTCTACATTCAGAACTCGGACTGGAATGGTTTCCTTATTTCAATCGACAAGTGTGGCCGCAACAAGGACACCTTTTTCAGAGATTTGGTTAGGAGAACACGTTACGGCATACCTGAATTGTTCGGAAACTTTAGTAATTCCCCGAACTAGGCATTCAGATCTTGCTGGTATTACAGTCTTTTCTTTTGCAAATACGGAGCACAACTTTGGAAATTCTACATTGGCCGTAAACAAAGGAATTTCCTCCCCTCCTGTCCGTATCTCATTCCTTTCCAGGTCTACTATAAAGTTGAATTCTCGAAGAAAATCCAGACCAAGTATGCATGGATTGGTGATGTCAGCCACGTAAACTTTATGTTGGAATCGCCTGGAACCACATTCAATCGATGCATCCAACTTTCCGTGTATGTTAGCTTTCTCACCAGTGGCTGTCGTTAAAGAGATGTTAGGAGCCGTATAGATAAATTGTTGTTTCAATTTATGTGCTAAGTCGGTTCTTAAAAGAGTTACGTTTGCACCTGTATCCACTAACATCAAACATGGAATACCGCAAATCGATCCTTCCAAGTAGAGTCCATTTTTCTTTCCGCTCAGTGCAGAAATTTTCAGTCCTTCTACAGGGGCGTTATTCAGAAAAGGCAGCCTTCACCCCACAAGACGGTCTTGGCTTAGTTTTCCTGGTTTGGCTTAATCGTTTGGCAATCCCTCTGTAAGTGCCCTTTTCTATTGTACTGCCAGCAAGTCACATTTGGGTTCTGTCGAGTGACATTCTTCTTTTCAGTGAAACAGCTATTCAATAATTTTTCCAACCTGTTGAATACAGATTCAAATGTATCCTCTTTCTTTTCTGAATCTTCCTCCACCTCTATAGATCTGATATGTTTGGAGGTCTTGGAAACAGTTCTTGCCGCTTCATATTTCATACTATATGCCAAAGCGGATTTCAAGTCTTTGGCATCCATCAACCTCGTTGAGTGTTGCGTGTCTTCGTCTCTGATGGCGTCGACGAAGTACTGAGCTGCTAAACTTTCACGAATGTCCAGAGGGCACTCGGCATAGGCTAGGCTCATTAGTCGCTCCACATCGGCTGCTAATACTTGCAGGCTTTCACCCAGCTTCTGCTGTCTTATCTCCATTTCAGGTCCTATAAAATTGTGTAAGGTGACTGTCTCCAAATCGGGATTCTAAGGCTCTTTCTATAGTCGTTAGGTTCGTCAAATCTCCTGTTGGAATTCCTTGAAGAACCTCTGCCGCAGACCCTCGGAGAGATGCCACAAGTTGACTAGCTTTTACACGATCTGTCCATCCGTTTGAAGAGCTCACTACGTCAAATTGAGTCTTAAAAACAGACCAGGACGTCTGACCGTCAAATGACAAGGGTTTGACTGTCGGTCTAGAATACATGACTTCTGAACTTGGCAGAGATTTGATTGGTATTTCCTCAAGATCACAAAGTCTCTTCTCCAGGACAATTAATTGGATTCGAACATTATAATTCCAAATGGGTAGTATTATATCAAGATTATTTCTAATTAATTCAGTTTAAATTTAAATTAACAAATATTGACAGAAATAATTAAATAAATTGACAAAAGCAAAAATAGATATTTCAACTTTGTTTTTAAATATTGTTGTTGCAAATATTTTTAAAATTGAGGAAAAAAACTGATATCTAATAGACAGTGAATTCGCAATGTGAAACATTCATTGATT
This sequence comes from Argiope bruennichi, assembly GCF_947563725.1. NCBI lineage: Eukaryota > Metazoa > Arthropoda > Arachnida > Araneae > Araneidae > Argiope > Argiope bruennichi. Next base: position 4,450,911 of record NC_079158.1, read on the forward strand.
GATGGAAAACATTTGCATACTTAGTCATGTGTTTGTGATAGAAGAGCCTTCAATCTTAATTTCAAATTACTTCAAAAAATGAATCTATGATGAAGTTATTAAATAATAAGTAAAAAAGGAGTTAATTAATGATTTCATCAATTAAAATTGATAGAAGGATCAAAGTACAAAAAAAATAAGAAATGCGAAATTTAAATAACTGATAATGATTAAAAATGCCATTGGAAAAACTAAGAAAAAATACTTTAAGAAATTTGATCATAAAGGGATAGTAATAATATAAATTTCTTAAAAAAATAGTTTTTCAATAATTGATAATCGCTTAGTAGCGTAAAATATGTTGCCTACGAGTTATTACTTGATGAGATTCGTTCAGAACTCAAAGTACTCATTGATGACCAAGGCCTCTTCGGTTATTTTTGTTTACTCAATTTTTCCGTATTTGAGTGTAGGCTAAACGGAATTAGGGTAAGTGTAATGGCAAAAAAGGGTCGGGAATGAGTTCTGTTAATGTGGTTAATCAAAGTTGATAAAACTAATCACGGATGTTTCCTGCAAGTAGAATAGGATTCGAATTTGTGCCGAATATTGTGATCAATCCATACGGAGCACTACAATATATATCAAGAGTAATATAGGCCATTTTCTGTGTACTAAAAGGGATTTATAGTAATGAAATAATTTTGTACAATACTGGCCAATTCCGCTGTATAATATTAGTAGGTAGTGAAAATAGTGGAACTCAGTAATATTCTTATGTTTAAGATTGTCCCAACACTGTAAAACAATATTATACAATAGTGTTTTTTTTTTTAATTTTGCAATATTACACATTATAGTATCACGCTACTATAAGATATAAAGTTACTTTTTTACTAAACACTAATGATGATGTATAACTAACTAGAGAAAACATACCTCTCAGCAGTACGCGTTCCATGAGCTTTAATTACAGAGCTTTAATTACACCAGCCCAAATTCTTAATCTATACGTTTTGGTCGTAAAATATGAGCTTTAAACCGATATCAATGACACTAGGAAGTGAGTATGCAGCAGATGCAACTCATACAGGGCCGACTATCTGGAAGGTGCGGCGGATGCCCCGCGAATAAGGGGGCCTCAGTGCGATCAAGGACTAAAATAATGTTCTGAACTGTAATAGCGGGATGGGGGGAAAAAAGAGGGCGGGGGGGGGAGAAATTTAACTGGAGCAATCGATGGGTTTTGAAATATACGATGTTTACCGATATATTACAATTTAGTGCAAGTGTGAAATATATTATAAACATAAAGTAGGATCATTTACCTCGCCTACTAGGTTAAATTGCGTAGATTACTTTGATAATTAATACTATAAAATGTTTAATATTGCTAGATCTTATCATGTCCATGCCAAGGAAGTATCCTTCTGGGTGTCAAGACTCGGTTTCGAAAAAGAAAATTGGTAGAAAAGAAAATAGAAATGCTAAATTTCAAAAAGTCATGAGTATATCTGCTTTCTTGTCTACAAAGTAATTCTGGCAATGAAATTGCTTCGACTTCAGAAGTTACAATTCAAGCTTCAACTGGCGAATAAAGTTTTGCACAAACTATACAATCTTACAATGTAGAAGCTGTGAAAATCTTTGAAGAACCATGTGTTTATACAAATATCATTGAATCGGGAAATAACAACGAAAATGACAATAACAAATGTGATCAAGTGCATATAAATGATTCCATAAGTGATTTTATTGCCAAATATTATAAATGATGTGTTTAAAGTGTTTTGTGTTAAAAACAGACCTTACAACAGAAGGAGTTTTTGTTACGAATGCGGAAGGAAGATTATTTTCCACTACTTACTACTTTTTTAAAAAAAGTGTAAGTAGTGTGTTTATTCAAAAACGCGGGACTCGGTATTTTGTTTTTACTGTACATTATTTTCCAAAGGAAATGGAAAATCTACACGATTTATGGATGTATATAAAAACTGGAGAAAGCTATCAAATATTCACTTATTGCTTGGAAAGAATTACTGAAACGACTAAATTTATGTTCGATTATTGATAAAACAAATCAAATTAATATAAATAAGGAAATGGGACAACTTAAATTACAATTTCAAAGAATTGCAGATGTGATTCTATTTTTAGCATGTAATAATCTTCCACTTCGAGTAAACCATGAAAAAATAGGAAACTAAAAATTAATTTTTTTTTAACGTTTAAATGAATACGACTTTAAGATTATTAAGTAAATACGACTCTGTGCTTATGGATCATATAAAAAGAATAACAAAAATCCAAAATAGAATTGTGCATAATTTAGCACATACATCACAAAAACAAATTATTCTTGTATTAGGAAAGGAAGTTCTTAGCAAAATTAAAGACGATACAAACACGTCTTGGAGTATCCAAATGGATTCTATTTCTGATATTTCCCATAAAAAATAAACTTCAGTCTTTATTAGGTATATAAATTTTGAAGAGAAAAGTTTAAGTACAAATGAGTTATTTATAGGATTTATTGAAATAACTGATGTGAATGGAGAACTAGCAAAAGCTCTGTTGGAACTATTAAGTGAGCTTGATTTAAATATTATGGATTGTAGTAGACAGGTATACGACAACAGAGTAATTTAAAAGGGAAATATAAAGGTGTGCAATCTAGAATAATTGCTCTAAACCCTCATGTAATTTATGTGCCTTGCTTATAACAGTCTTTTAATTTATTAGTTTGTGATGCCGCTTCCAGCAGTATATATTATAATTTTTTTTGATATTGCAACGTTTATATTGCTTATTTCCTGTATCTACAAAAAGATGGAAAATTCTACAAAAGCATTTAAGCTATAATGCGAAATTCATTGGAAGCCAATATATAAACGGTTAAAGCAGTGTATATACAGTTTGAACAGACTTGTAATGCCCTAGAAGAATTTATTGATGCAAATAATAATAATACAGAAATACTCGAAGCTAAAAGCTATTGGATTCAATACAAGAAATGACATTTATTTTATAATTAATAGTATATAACAAACAATATTGTTCAAAATTAGCACTATAGCGGTTCGTTATGAGTGAGGATAGAACCTGGGACCTTATAGTTCGCAGTCCAGTAACATAGCCAAGATACAAAAGCAATTGCTCGTGCAGCGTAGTTGTTAACTGCTTATATGTTATTCACCACAGCCTCTCCCACCAGTGAGTCAAACGATATGGCTGTTGACTCTAATGTACCTGTACCCATTTGAGTAGCGCCAAGCGTTATGGCGAGCGTGTGTGGTTGCTGATGCTGTTGCTGCGTCAAGTGAGTCTGACGACTTTGGTTGCGGGTAGATGGCGCCACAACAGCTGTATGAAGGTTCATCGTCCGAGGTCACTAATGTAGCGAATTATAGTAAGCGAGGATAGAACCTGGAACCTTGTGGATAGCAGCCGAGTAACATGACCACAATACAAAAGCAATTGCCCGTGTAGCGTAGCTGTTAACTGGTTTATATGCTATTCACCACAGCCCTATCAATAAGCTATTTCAAAAAAAAATTGCTCTTGACTGGGCTTATAATTTTATTAATAAAATTAAAACTCCAATCCAGAATTTAAGTACAAAATTCAATATATTTTTAGACGAAGCAAAAGCGATAGCATGTAGTGCGAATCTTTCAGAACATTTTCCTGAAAAATGAATGCGAAAAAGAAAAAAAAATTATATTTCGAAACAGTAGAATATGAAATTATAGAAAACCCGTTGAGGAATTTAGACGTTATTTCGAACTCTCTAACTAATACTGTTATTGTACAGATAGAAGTTAGATTTAAAAGTACTTCAAATTAATCAATGACATAAAAACTTTAGAAAAACATGAATTAGAAAAAAGTCCTAAGAACTTTATAACGTTTATAATGCTTTATAATTACGATGTATATCAACTCAGCGTTTATAGTGAGCACGGGATGAACGCGATCATTCATTGTCAGTTTTTAAGTCAGTTAAGCTGTCACTTTTTTTTTCTTATAGTGTTAATGACGCTCAAACAAGGCACATTATTCAATTGAGGTTATGTTGATGAGCAATTGATATTTATAAGAAGTTCATAAAAACGATCGCGGCTTGTACAGCATAATATGGTTTGAATACATTAGAAACAATTTTATAAAATTAAACATTTTTTTAAGATTTGCATTTGAATTAAAAATCGACATGATGTATCTAAAAGTAAAATCAAAGGCGACACTTCGGCAGCAGAGAATAAAAATAAAGTGAGCCATTCAGCAAACATAATTAACTTCAGACTGTTATGAATTATTCGTAAATCATAATTACAGATTACCTGCAACTTTTTTGAGTTTCAATTTTGTGAAAAAAATGAATAATTTGTTTCTTACAACTTCTAACAACCATGACTAATAAACATGTGAAAGGTATCTGTCATCAGTTCCTATGATAAAGTTTATTTATCAGATATGGCAATGTAAACAATCACGTGAATGAAGAAAGTCATTTGTTTTCAATTTTTTTTGTCGTGTGATCACAGTCGAAAGTGAGATTAAACAGTTTTCAAATCTATGTAAAGGACTGTTGAATGATTTCTAATTTACTTAACTCGTGCAGTGCGTGTTATTCATTGTTATAGAGATGAGGGTGTTAATTTGTATACTTCTTGGGGGTGAGTTCAAGTTTTATAATCATTTTCCCAAATATCTTTTTGTGCAACTAATTAAGATTTTGAGAAATTGCACAACAAATAATTTTTATATTATTTCTTAAATATTTTACTCTGATTGTACATGTAATTAATTTATTTTTTGTTTGTTAGAAAAATTAGTTCACGATTCATTTTTTTGCTCTAATTTTAGTATTACTTAAGTGTCAATATTTCCCGAACTCAATTTTTTTTCTTCCTTATATGTTGATTTCTGGCTTTAATAATTGAACTAATATTTCCCAGATTATGGTATGTAGAAATTTTCTTATATCTTGTGACCTCTGAGTTTATGAATGTGCCATGTTCCTACTCATGCAAGTGTTTTTCACTTATGGCTATAGAATGCTTGCTTATGTTAGCTTATCCTCCTATCTAATTAATTAATATATATATATATATATATATATATATATATATATATATATATATATATATATATATATAATATTCTTTTACTAAATATTTCTGGTTATATTGCAATTTTCAGTACATGATTGTTTAAAAAAAACCAATATTATTTTATCATGACTTAATGATTAGAAATTAAAAAAGTGTTTGTTAAGTAAAGAGTGAAAGTAAAAGGTTGTTAGCCTAGAATCCCCAAAGTTTCAAGAAAATTAAAGATTTATGAATTTTGTGGTTTATATTAGAAGTGGGGGAATAGGCAGATTTAATTGTCATATGCAGTTTTAAAGTCATGTTATAAGGGGAATGAATAAAATATTTTTTTATTTTGTGTACAATTTATCCTTGTTTGCTACCATTTATTTTAAGCTAATTTTCAATACATTATCTTTCACATGTTAATGTTGAGAAAAATTGAATATTTCCATCTTTTTTTACTGTATCAAAAAAGTTTGGGATAAAATAGAGCAAGGTAATATTTTGCGTGGCACAAAGCTTTTACTGTTGTGAAATATTTTTTAAAGACAAATTTGATTGGGAAGCTTCTAGCACCATTTGTTTTAGTATCACTGTGCCACACACTGTAATGTCTAAAGGTGTGTTTACATAAAGCCAATTATTGTGTGCAATAGTTATCTTTCTGCTTGTCCCAGTGTTATTCTAATATGAATAGTTGAAGCAACATGATCGGGACATTGGCATATAGTTATCCTGATGAGACAATTAATTATCATTATTATTATTAATAAATTGATTTTTTTCTGGTGCAATTGGCCAAGCTGTACCAAACTCTTGTTAACTAAAATACAAAAAACAAAACAAAAAAACATTCAGGAGATACAAAGTTAAATAAGTTAGTATTATTATCCCATTGGGGCCACATGATCATCCTAAGGTAGGCGTAGCCTTCTATTGCGCCACAACAGTTGACTATGTGTGAATGCTGCTTGATTGCTAAAATGTTGTTTATGTATTTTTTGAAATGAAAATACTTCTCTTAAAATTTGTATTAAATTATTAATAGTTATTAAATAAGCTTGAATAATTTTCTTTTAATTATCTAAAAGTTTTTTTTTTTTTTTTTTTTTTTTAATATTTAAAAGGAACCAATTAAAGATATCACAAGTCAAAATATTTCTTTTGAAAGATATTCAAAGAATTAAATCGTAAATGGTTCAATCAAAATTGGTTTAAATTCTTAGTTTATTGATGTTCTTATATACTCTGAGAAATCCAGCAGTTATTCTATTAGTAGTACTTGTGTATTAACTACATGCCACTGGTGATATTTAGAATTATATGCAAGTCACTGGCAAACATAATCAATAGATTAACATGATGTTTTTGGTGATAAATTGCTGGTTGCCGTCTTTGTCCCTTAATCATTGGTATGCGGTTTATACACAAGTACCCTGTTAATATACATTGATAAGAATATATAAAAAATTGAAGACATAATTTAAATTTTGATAAGTATTTTTTATATTTACTTTTTTGTAGTTTTGAAGTAGAGAATGTTAAAGTTGTAGTTGCTCTCATATTTATAGGTTGTAGATTTAAAATTGTTTTTATATTTATAGGTTGTAATAGCTTTTGTTATGTTAATTTTCAGTAAATCTAGGTGTTATAAAAAGGATAGAAATTATCATTGAATATATAACATTATATTCAATGGTAATTTCTATCCTTTTAATTCTTAATTGTAAATAATTATTAATCGTAATTATTTATTAATCATAATTAACCTATCTTTATTTGAATTTCTCATTATTTCTGTACTTGCACTTTTTATTAAATCTGGTGCACTGCATAATTGAAGATTTCCTGTGTGAAATTGATGGGACCCCCCCCCCTTCTCATTTTTTAAATGTTGGGCAAGTTTTGGGAATTTGTAGGAATTCATGGAAAAAAGGATAATTTAAAAAAGTTTTACAAATGTTTTAAAAAACAACAAGAATTTAAGAATAGGATTGAAAAAAAACAAACAAAAAAAAACAAAAACAGGTTCGATAAGGAAAAGTGAGAATTCTCTCTTCTTTTTCAACACATTAGAAGGCAGTACTTATAGTCTCCATACCATTCTATTTCTCTTTTCTTATTAGTTGTCAATCACTGTGATGATATAATAGGCAAGGAGAGTGAGCTTATGAACAGAATGAGGGGATATTTCAAAATTTTTATATGTGAAGGGAGTCAAACTATAATGGTATAATGATACAATATTTTTATCAGCCTATATGCAAAAATTTGATTCAGAATTCTGTACCACCCATAAGGGAAAGGTTCATATTCTTAGCCCTTATACTAAAGATAATGTGATGGATTAATAATGAACTATGATTAAGTTCTAAAATTAGTGGTGAAAGTAAAATGTTGTTAGCTTTCTGTTTTGAAATGATTATAAAGTTCTAGAGTAACTGCTGTGCTAGTAAAATTCTTATAAAGTTTGTCTATTTCAGTCCTCCCGGCATTTGCCTTCCCCACACCTGAGGCAGGTGTCCCTCCAGAATGCATTGACCCAACTTTTGCCTGTCAAGATTTACAGAGTGCAAGACTATGCAGGGTAGTCAAAACCTGCATCTACGATGTATGGGAAACAATGTCTGTTCCTGATAGCAATGTAAGCATTTTGCACTTTAGATCATTAGCAAGAAATGATGAGCAGGAAATTTCGAAGAATCTTTAACTGCACATGCACATACATCCATTTTAGGAATATTAAGTTCATTTTCAATCAGAATAATTAAACAATTATTTTTCCTCTTATTGGCTTTTCTAAAAACACTAAATAAATAAGCAAGTTAATATTTAAATGCTATAAACAACTTTAAAATATAGTTAATTTTAAATATAAGAAACTTTAAAAACTTTAACAAACTTTATATTATAAACAATTTTAAAATATAGTCACCACTTTAAAATATAGTTAACTATTTTGAATTCTTTATCATTACTGTGTATTTCACATTATGTAAAATAATATTGTCATTTATTTTCTTGCATCATAACTGTTGAAGTCCATGTAGCATCTCCCATTACTTGTTGAATATTAGTGAAATCAAAACCATGATAAATAATATCCTTTCATTTTTCCATATTCTCAGTATTTTTGTAAGATTGTTGATTGTATGCAGTACAGGAACAAACCATGCTCTCAATCCACTTTTTCAATACATTTTGTTGGTATTTATTTACAAACAGTTAAAAATTTTAATTAAATGAAAGCACGCATGAGTAAATTACACTAACTTCTTCGACATTCCTTAAAAATACCCTCTTTAAAAAAATCACTAAAACATGAGCTGCAAAAATCAGTAGCATGAACAGTCATCTGGTGACCACATTTCATTTTATGCATCATAAAGGATACATGTTTCTGCTTTTTGGCAGATTTTGAAAAAATTAAATACTTAACATTTATACTACTCATAAAGAAAGAACACATTTTTATACATTTAATAATATAAACAATATAATATTGTTCACTGGATTTTTAAGGCTTTACTTTCATATTGAAAGCTATGCACTCTTCGTAGAATTATTCACAAGAAAAAAAAATCAAAAACAGAATAACATGAAATAAAGTTGTGAAAATGTTGTAAAGAAAATATCGATTTTTCATGTTTAATTTTCTTCACAGTTATGATATTATATACAAATAAAAATTGAAAGAATGGTTGATAATGAAAATGTATGTAAAATCTTCCTCTACCTCTATACACAGTTTTTGTCACACTCATCCAAAAATAACTAAATTATAACTATTGTTCTATTTTTATTTGATTTGCCCTTATATATATACACACACAATACTTAAATGATTAGTTATTTTACTTCCATTTCACCAAGTTATTATTTTTTGTTATTTTTTTTATGAGCATGTTTCAGTTTTGCAAGAAAGTTATTTCTGTTTCAGAATAAAATATGTTATTTCATAAATTATTTATAGGGAGGCAGATAGCATAATGAACAGAATAGATATAAAGCTTCTAAAATAGCACAAATTAAATATCCACCAAGATTTAAAATTAAAATATACTTTGCTGCATGTCTTGGTGATAATATATATAAGTCAAGCTAAGCATGAAGGATGTAACTGAAAATTTTTACAATAATCTTGCAGTTTGTCATCAAAGGCAATTAATTAAATAGATTAAAATATTCCATTATGTTAATCTAAAAATTGATTTTTTTTTTAAATTCTCACTCATGAAATTTTCTCATATTAATATATAATGTTATGCACTAGATAAATTTTTAATTATTTAAAAAAACAATTATTTAGATTTTATTATAGAGAGGTGAAAATTGGGTATTAATATTAATTTGTCAAAAGTCATTATTCAATTTCCAACTTATTTTGAAGTTATTCCCTAAATAACTAATAGATATAATTGTTTTAAAAGCATAGTTTTTACTTATTTTCTTCAGGATTTTTTCTATGTATCATTTGCTGTCTTATTGAGTAGGTGGTACTATTATGTTTGCTGTTAAATTGAAATTGGCCTTTAATTTTTTCATGAGTAGAAAAATTTTGGATGAGAATTTTAATCGTTTCAAAGTGTTGCATAGAAGGGAGAACATTTTTTTAAAATTTCTAAATGCAAAGCTTATATCTTATTAAAATTGTGTTTTTAATTTTATGCAGTATAGGGTTTATCTATTTTTCTTGAATTCATCTTAATTTTTTGCCATGCTATGAAGCATGTTCAATTTTATTGACCTGTCACACTGTGAATTGTTCATTCTCTTAAATAATGTGTTATATTTTTTACTCTTCTGTGGTGTATTAAATTGGATTCATTATTATTAAGTAGTATTTATAAAAAATTACATGAAGAGGTAGGACCTTTCAATAAAGCAGTCTATACAACTGTTCTTCATTTTGTTCCCTCTATTTTAAATCTCATTATATTTTATTCAGGATGAAATCTGTGATATTTGTAAAGAAATGGTGAAAGAAGCTCGAGATCAACTTCTAAGTAATATGACACAAGTGAGTGTTTTATTTCTTTGTTATTGCATAAATTAGTTGAAAATTGCTTATTATTTATATATGTTTTATGTCCACTTTTCCAATGAATTTCAAATCTTATTTATATGATCACAAATTTGCTCAATTTTTTAAAAATAGTAATAAGTTTTGGAAGTTGTTCTACCATCTTGTCAGTCAAAATTTAATTACTCAATCTAATATAGTCAGCTACAGCTCATAGTAACTGCATACATTACTATTGAGTGGTATCAAGATTTTTGCCTTATATGATTTCTGTAGATATAGCTGCTTAAAATTTCTTAAGATATCTATAAGGCTTATCATAGTTTTCACATTCTATCGTTGATTATGATTGATACTAAGAATGTCCTCTTTTTCCTTTCTTTGTAATACATACTGAAATGAATTTGTAAATGTTGTTAATAATATAAGTTCTGTTGTTGTTAATAGTACTATTATATAATTGATAAGTGTGCTTTCCAATTTCATATAAAATACTCTATTATTAATTGATTAATTGATGAGAAACATATGCTTGATAAATTAACAGTAAATTTTAATAATTAAGAAAACTTGTTGAAAATTAATATTTAGGATTTACTTCTATTTATTTAAAATTCTTTAAAAATCTGAAGTAATTATATAATAAAATTTTATGTAATATTTTGGAACTAATATGGAATTCCTGACATGTATAAATCATCTGACACAATATAAAAGCATGAAACATTTTTTGTGACATTTATGTGTTTCAATGTACTATCTGTTTAGTCTTTGCTATCCTATTTAATTTGTTAGCATTTTAACTTTTTATGTTTTATCAGGAAGAAATAAAGGAAGTGTTCGAAGGAAGTTGTAAATTATTGCCTGTCAAACTAATTGCTGATGCGGTAAATATTCTTCTGTCATTTAATGTATTTTTCAAGGAACTAATTTTATTGTCTAAGTTAAGATAAAATTATGTATCTTTTTCAGTGTATTAAAGTAGTAGATGAAATAATTCCTCAGCTGGTTGAAATGTTGGCTTCTCGAATGGTAATTTTTCTTTTTTTTATAATTGAATTTTTTTTAGTTCATTGATTAGTTTTTTTTTAGTTCATAAAGTGCAGTTTTTTTTTTTTTTAATTTTGTAATAATTGTAATGGTTTTAAAAAGTACTTTCTTCCAGTGAAATAATTGTTTAATTAAAAAAAAAAAATTGAATTATTTTATGCCTTTTGCCTATGTTTCAGAAATTGGGATTTATCTTTCTTTTCCAAGAAAAGATATTGCTATTACTCATTTAAAAGCCATCGAGCTGAATACATTTTTCCTTGTAATCTATTTCTAAATTAGCATTTATTATGCACTTTTTTTGGTGTTTTTAATAATTTATTTGTCTTTGAAGATATATAATCAATTTAAGAAATATGTTTTCATTTTTTTTGTGGTGACAGAGGATTATATTCATAATTTTTCTCACATCACAATATCCATATATCCAAAAAATGCATTAAAATTAGTAAATATGTTTGTTTTTCTCTTGCAAGACACTTCATATAAGCCAGTGTGAGAAAACAAAAGGCAGTATATAGTTTTTCATTCTTCTTTTTCGACAAAGAATATTCTGTCAACTAATAAATTGATAGTTATCATAAATCTTATATTCATGTATTTTCATGATTTACTATATTATTCTTAGAACTAGAATGTATCAAGGTTGCCACCCCACCGGCAGAATCAGAAAAATGCAAAGAATATAGAAATTATCTAAAAAAATGGGAAGATGCAGGGATATTTGTAAATGTTCATAAAAACAAGGGTATTACGGAGAATTTTAGCTCCTTATTATAATTCCCCCATTTTATTTTCCCTCCATTTAAGTTATTTTTCTCAATTTCGAACCTGATTTTGCTGAATTGGTTTGAGAAGTTCTACAAAATCAAGTTGTTTCATATTGCTCACTTTGTAAGCAGATAATAAGCCTAAGTAATATGGGAAAAGAGTCACGCCAAAAGAGGAAAACATACAAGATTGCATGCCAGTTCAAAAGAATCATCATAGATGCTGTACAATATCTAAAAAAAATGACACATCAAACCCAAAAACATCAGATTGTCTGAAAGTTCAATCAAAATAAAATATATCAATTTTGAAATGTTTAGTTAGAGCAATCATTTAAAGCTGAATTTTTATGGACATTAAAATTTGTTACATCACATTTGCCCTTTAATTGTTCAGTGCTGTATTGGAAACATTTTCACACTTGTTCACTGAAAGTGAAATAGCTAAAAAAATGTACATTTGGCCATACAGAAATGTTGTACCTTATTTATTATAGATCAGGTAGGTCTATTAGCTTCATGAAACTGAGGCTGAAAGATTGGCAGAAATTGCTGCCCAAATACCTGAATGGACAAAAATGAATAAATAAAAAGAAATCTTGCTTTGTAATGTTTTTTTGTTAGGCAATCATTAAATGATTTGTATCACAATACCAAAAATGTTTTGTGTTTCCGAGATACACGAAATAAATAAATACGTATATATACAAGAATTGCTTGTTTAAAGTTATAAGATTTTTACTGGAG